>NW_012028514.1:501840-585596 GCF_000956235.1 Wasmannia auropunctata | reverse complement strand
CCCACTATTCCCGCTTTTGAGTCGAGTCTACTGTGGTAGACGAGTTTTTCTTGTAATAATTCACCGAGTCGCGATCCCGAAAGTTAAGATGGAATGACCCCGTTTAAGGAATAAATTTAATCAAGGACGTGCGTTAAAAAATACTTTATTCCAATAACGTCGATTAGTTCTCGTTTATAATATCTTCTATAGACACGTGTTTTCGACGGTGTCTCGTCACGCACTCGCACGCTGCTCGCGAGCTCTCGCATTCTTTTCCTAGTTTCGTGCACACTAGCGCCTCTTGATCTTATTGGTCGATACAGTTAAAGACGGTACTCAACAATACGTATTTATTGAACGTTTGAGATCGCTGTTTCAATCAAGAGTGTAGGCGGGTTACTAAGGGGAATCTCTTTTTCCCTTCCTGACCAAAATGTGGGAAAGATACGTTTCGTGTTGAGATTCTGTTGAATGTAATCAAATTATGGTATTTACAAAAAATTTACAACACGTCTGACGTACGATCGCGTACGTTTTCATGATCAAACAAAGTCAGTACAATATTTTACTTTGAGTTTTCTCAGATATATTTTCCGCGGTTTTCTTAGATTCGTCCGCCATTAGACAAATATTTAATGAATAAACGCGTGCTGCAAAGCGACTTGGCGCCTGAACGGGAAGGATAAGTTCTAGGATAAGAAAAATTGTAATCGAGTTAATAAGAACACTTAATTCTCAATTCAATTACACAATTCGTCGGTTATACACAAAGTTTTCAGAGTTTAATTTATATCTCGTTGCGCGAGCAAACAGAATATTTGCAAATCGCGTGACGAAATAGCGAGTTGCGAAATACGTTTTCAAGTAACGCGCGTGCCAAGATAATGGCAGATGGGTTGTTGATTCAATTTTGATCCGCGATCCGCCAGCGACGGAAATTAGAGAAGCGTCGAGCTGTATAACTTTATGTGGATTCATTCACCACTTTCCTTCTCCGAAGGAAACCGAAAGCCTTTATAGTAAGAGAACGGGAGGGGCAAATAATGTCATTTTAAATTTCTCCTCTTTCCCGCGTCTATTTTACTAATATTCGTTAATAGAAAGACAGTTCTCATGCATCTAATCATCTTCTGAAAAAGTCGTAAAAATCAAAAGCCAGATATAGCCAACGGAGAAGTTTAAAATTTTGCATTTGTGAAATAAGATAAAACCTGGATCTTTTTTTTATATTTGAAATTATATTTTCTTAATTGCTGAATCGTTGAATGAGATCCAACTTGATGTTATACGGCACCTTTTTCCTCTATTTTGATATAATTCCTGTATTTGTATATTAATTTTATTTTTCTCAGTAAAGTTTTAAAGGAAAAAGTAATTTGCTTGGGGCAAATAATGACAATTTTTAGATGAGTAAATAATGACAAGTCAAAAAGCTTTTTTAATATTTGAATATCATTTTTCTAATTTATTTGGGATAATATTAGTTACGAGACAAGATCCAGAATAAATGTGATTTTCAGTAAAAAATACTAGTAAACAATGTTACTAATTATTATTAATCAATAAATAAAAATTTACATACGGTAGAGTATAGAAATTAATATCAATTACCTTATCTAATCAAAATATCGTAAAGAGACGTAATATTATATACGTATTATATGACCCCACTCCTCCAGCTATAACAATTGTCACCTCAACCTAAAACTTTTCTGTGATTAATAACTCATTATAGAATTAGCCACCATTTGGCACACAGTTCAGTCTTAAAATTGAGGGCCCAAAAAAACTGGAAAAAACCCTCTCTTTTTTTCACTCCTTGCTATCATAGATGACGTGACATTGGAGTGAATGGATGAAGAAATTTCGTGATATGATGTAATAATATACCTGTTAGATATTTAATTTATATCCATAATTTTAATGTGACATATTTAGACTAATACAAAATTTTCATGTAATACACTGTAATAGATATTTATTACTTTGTATTTGGCGACACTTTTCGGACTAACAATAAGTAGGAAACTATGAATATCTATCGTATATAGAAAAAAACCACGAAAAATTAAACAAAGTTAAAAATTGACGATTATTTGTCTATTACAGAAGGCATTATTCAAAAGAATACTTCAGTTATTTGACTTTAAATTACAATAATTAACATTCAGTACATTATATTAATATCTATGAACTATAATTATAACAAAGGCATACTCTCACCGTTTGAAGTTATTCGCCGCAGGGAAATGCCAAATCAGGTTGTGTCTTCATTTAAAATTATAGTTTGTATGGATATCTATATAAATAATAATTAGTATAGTTTAAAGTTCTAAATAACTTGAGTAAAGACTTTAGTAGTTGAACACAAACTTCTATTATTTATAAATAGACGCGGCCTTAATTTTTTTTTAGGTAATCACACTCTCCGCTGCATCGAAAACATCAGAAACATTTATACAGAGTGTGCATTCTGTGGTCACGTATTGTTGTAGCACTGAACGTTTATTGGACTAATCGCTGGCTGACAAGTTGCGAAGTTATCTCTATTCTACTGTACTGTACAGCATAGTATAGTATGGTCGCGCTTAACTCGTATTCGCAGTTGTCCCACTTGTTCTCATCTTATGTTTAAGATGAAGCTATCGCGTATTCTAATTATAGAGTTTACGAAATTTATTTTATTAATTAATTATTAATCAGATTAAGAAAATAAACATTAATCTAATTAAGAACATATAAAATAGTTTATCTAAAAACATATAAAGTTCTTAGATAAACAGGCTGTTGAGTTTTATAATATAAAAAATTTTTAACTTGAAATACTTTATTTTTAAAAAGATAACACAAGTAACAGAGACAAAATTTATGTAGGTTCTTGTAAGTACTACGTATTACATTGGCAATTTCTCTCTCTCTCTCTCTCTCTCTCTCTCTCTCTCTCTCTCTCTCTCTCCCCCCTCTCTCTCTCTCTGTCTCCTCTCACCCTCTCATTCTCCGCCCTCGCAATCTGGAGGCTAGCAGGACACGGCAATCAGCACGAGCCGCGACAGATACGCACCCCGCATACAGATATCCGCGGTTTTATTTGGGGCTTCTGGTTAGAAGGCGCACGCAAACGACCGCGCGAACACCGGGTGGTCCTGCCACCGGTTACTGGCACGCCTACAACTCCCGTAGAAACTCATTTTAAGGTCGCCGGGTGTGTCGCGGAACTAATCCGACTCTTGAGTGATTTTGCAAACTGGGGAAGGGGCTAATTAAGGGTTTAGCTACGTGCGGGGTGGGTCATTCGGACGGACTCGGACTTGCGTGGTCGAGGGGACTTTCGCTCTGGCTACGGACTCTCGAAAACGAGTCCAAACAGTTGAAATGAAAGGCGAAGCTTGTACCTTCTGTATGATTTACTTTATACAAATTCAAGATTCCATCTACACCGACGCGATACTTACTGAATGCTTATTACAATTTTTAATAAATATTATTTTAAATTAAATACTTTGGGAAAGAATTTTATTTAAACGCATTGTTAAATACTCACGAAATCTATCGTTCGGGTATAAATCGTCAAAAAACAACGTGTAATCAACTATTATGTTTATCAAACATTCGTCAAACGAAAGAGCAACGTTTCTCTTTACCCCTGGAGAACCCTACGAGGAAGACTCTTATTGAAGAGCGAGTAATGATAATTATAAAGCGGTAATTTTAATGAGTCGACTCTTCGCTTAATTATGTCTCGCGTGATGCAAGCGAAGCAGATACGAAGGGTAGGATAATGAGATCGCTGCGCTTGATACTTCCGGTGGTTGTGACACACGCGTGGCTCTCTCGCATCGCGCCAAAGCCGGTATTCTTCCCTTAAAAAAATAAAAAAATAAAAAAAGCTACTCACGTTGCCGTCAAGCCACGGCAACAAATTCGCGGGACGACGAAACGACGTAAAGAGAGTATATACGGAAACACATGTGTATCCGCTTGCTGCCGTTAAAAAGTGCGTGCACGTCGAGATCCCGTGGCAACCGCGTCGGTCACGTTTGCCGCGACAGTGGCTGTCGCGAGCTCGCATCACCTGATTGCGAGCGACTTAATGAAGACTGGCGGAGCGCGTTTCAATTTGCACGTATGACGCTCGTTTCGCCACCGCTGCCGCCGCTGCCGACGACGACGACAAACGCGGTTGCGCGGAGTGCGGCGGCGGTGACGAGTGCCGTCGCCGTGCACGGCTTGTTGCCGCGGATGCGAAAAATATTAAATTCCCACGGGGTACCTCATTTTGATCCCCGCATCCTTCCTAGCCGGAGCTGAAGGCAGATTGCGAGCGAAATATACCTGTTCAGACAGCGCGAATACGTGAAGAACGCCGCTACATCTCTAAGATCCGTATTTCTAATCATTACGTGAATCTTGTGTCAAAAAGTGTAACAGAGGAGATAAAGCAGAATAAATATTCGCAGACAAGAGTGGTATTTTGATTAGAAATCAACCGAACGCGTACGCAGTTGATTGTAAAAAAGTCGCAGCAATTATTTCTTGACGTGAAACGCGATATATATATATACATATATATATGAAACGCTATTAAAATATCCTGCGACCGTTGTGGAATACTCCGTAATATTACGTACGCGATGAGACAGTTATTGGATTTCGTGTTATGCAAATGAAATAAAAAAATAGTATAAATTTACTCACCACACAGTTGCCCCGCCGTTGCCTCTGATGCTTTTCAATCATATACCTATCTTCTTTTCCTCTCGAAATCGTTCGTTGCACTCGTACAACATAACACTCGCGAGAACACGGCTAATTACGATCGCGCATATTAATCACCAGAATAAGATAATCGCACGGCACTTTGCATGGCATTTCTAACGCCGCACGCGACGCGCACTTTATTATTGTACGTTCCGACGGGATCCGATCGAAATGCGATCGCGAAAACAACGGAAAAGAAAAATACAAAGCTTTTTATGGTCGACGCCCGCGCATCTCATAAATTTGAATGAAATGTCGAACAGCGGAGGGTTTCAACAAACCACACCGAATCAATATCATTGCGGTTGAAAAATATTAAAATAAGGATCTAATTACGTACTTATTAATTAAACATAGCTTCGATATCGTTAATACTGCGCGATACAGGACGATTATAAATAAAGTCGCAATATATTTCGAACGTGCAAATTGAATGAGATATACGTTATTAATTAACAGTCAATGTATCATTTTCTATTGTTTAAATCACTCGATCCGGCAATCTGCATGATATTTCCCGCTTTCAATCTGAAAATGATAAACAAATTACGTTTTATCAGAAAAAAAATTCAAAAGAGATTTCACAGCGAGATTATTTAATGGTTAATGAAATTATTGTCCGCATAAATATCGCGATAAAATAATAATTTTTTAGGATTGCCATTCCCTTTGATTTTAAAAAAGTAAAAAAAATCCAATCCTTTCAATTCTGTAAAATAAATAAATGACGGAAGGTACTTCCTCCGGTAAGTAGTCAATGCATTTGCAATCACGAAAGTTAGTAATTAGTTACGAACGCTTTTAGCAATTAATTGCTTACAGAAAATAATCGCGCTTGGTATCTTCGTGGTACTTGATGCGCGTTTCGATGGGTAATACGAAGATACAGAATAGCACGCGCTATATCTGTCAACTTGAGTCTTGTTGCGTGAATGACAATACGGCGCGCGGTGGCCTTGCATACCAAAACAGATCGCAAAGCATTATACAAGCCGCGCGGTCTCAGCGACACGAAATATTTTACAAACTGTGAAATAAATCTTCATCTTCTGTATAAAGATAATAATTATTAAGCGTTGTTGAAAAGATTATCATTTCTTGTAAATATATATCGTAAAAAAATAATTTTCGTTCTTTGTCGTTCTAATAATCTAATTCTTACTCCAAATCCTTGCTTTGTAACAAGCAGTCATCATCTTAATATGTTTATGGATTTAATTGCGCGAGTGAGCAATTTACTCTGATAATCGTAAACCTGTAATTATTACGACCTGTAATATCTTCTATTTATCGCGATCACGTATGAAGACATAATACACGACGGATCACGGAACAGGACAGATCGTATTATACTTAGCTGCCGGCTTAAGTCTCACAGAATGAATGACAACAGTGGTGACCTTGCGTAAGCTCAGCGCTAGAACAACAAGCGCTAATAACAAGCAAAACTGTGCGTCAGTACATCGTCTCGAAATATTTAATATTTACAATAAAATCGCGCTGGAATATATATTTTGTCCCTTTATTTTGTCCCTTGCGTTACGATAAATGCCGTTATCTCACATCTTGCGCTTTGTTTTGTGGATTAATTAGCGTCGCCTAAAATAACGATTAATTCCATTCGATTGAAAGAGCGTTTCGAAATGGAAATGTTGTTGCTTGAATTCTAATTGGCACGCAAATATATTTCTTTTATTAAATGCCTATGTAGGAATATTTTTGAATAAAATACAATTTAATATTTTACAACGCTATACTCTTCTTCGCCGCTCTTGTTATATCCAGTTAGATATATCTAAATTCGCCTTCGTACATTTTCGTTTTCCGCAATCGCGCTTTTCTCTAGAGAAAAAATATCTGTCAGATATTCTTGCCCGGAATATCTCGAGATTCGCCAAAATCGCGGAAGGGGGCCTCGCGCGGATTTGAAAATGAGGTGACGAGCAATCTAAAAGTTTCCCCAGGATATCGGCGGCCGTGCCAGCTAGTCCGGGCACGTAGAGGTGGTTTTTACGTTGCTTCTTTGAAATTCAAGACACCGTTGTTTTCCACATTACAGCATGGAATTCACGTTACGTTTGAAAAAGCAGGATACTTTTTCAAAACTGCTCGAACTGCAACAAGTGCAGCGGACGGGGAGACTCAAACTTCACCCCCCCCCTCCCCCCGTGTCCCTTTTTACTCGCGTTTGGCCACTTTCCTCCCGCAAAATTCAATTCCGCAGAACCGTCGAAAGCAAGGTAGATCCGGAGAAGTAAGCGAAAATCCGACTGTGGCGCATTATATTCGATTCGTTCGCGGATTCGAGAGACGAGGATTCGCCGTACCGTAATAACTGGCGAAGTGAAAAATTCCAGAATGCTACGCCGCGCCGTGGAAGATCCGTATGCACGGCACGGAAGAGAGACAAGTTCCTGGAACTTTTAATTGACTCCTTTTCGAAACTTAACAGACGTGACTTTGATCGTCCTTCTCTCATCTCTGCTGTCCCGCGATCTCCTTGGAAACTTTCAGTTTCGACAGCTACGAAGAACACTTCCTGGCGCGACGTTCAGATGTTCTTATTCGGTAGATCGGCAGACGGAAAGCGAGGGGGTGGGGAGGGGAGCCAAGAAAATCACCGGCGGCTCGACGATATTCGTATGCGACTCATGACTTATCTTCCCGACGGTCGTACAAGCTCGTGTTTAGCAATCGTACAATCGACGTCGCAAGCACATTATTCCCGATACAATCTTTGATCGAGATATCGTAAAACAAAAATTGCTCGATATATTTTCCACTGTGTATTATATCCGAAATTTCATCGATTGCTCGATATCATATGAAAGCTCTGACTATTGTATCGGTTTATTCGGTGGCTTAACGATTAAAAATAATTCCGCGAAAAAATAAAATATATATTTTTTTGTTGTATTTCAGAGAAACCGTGTAAATATATTTCACTGAATCTCTCTCTCTCTCTCTCATTACTCTACAGTTTATATACATATATAAATTCCGACGATTACACGAATGTTTACGTTCCAACGTTTTGGTCTATTTTACGCCGCTTGCAATCCGATAAAATTAAATTTTTCTCTCAGCCACGCGATACAGTGATATATTTTTAAAGCCTTTCTATTTTTCATTGTCTGTTTAAATACTTCAAGATCAATGGGCAGATGGCTGTGAAAAATTCTTTCATTTACTTGTTCTTTAAAGATTCTTGTTGTAGCGTATATTACTTCGTTAAAATTCCGATATCGCCGCACATTAAAAAATAATAAAACCGAAGAAAAGGAAAAGTTGGCGTGACATGAATAAAACCATTGTCAAGAAAATTCCGTGGAAAAACATACTGAATGAGAAAAATAAAAGATATTTGGAAATGAGATAACATAGAAAAAGCATGAATTTAATAAAAACAGCCTTGTCTGTCTGTTTTTTTTTTTCATAATTATATCTGCTACATAGAGTAAATTTTATACGAAAATAATTGGACATTATTAGTGTTTTTATACGCATAATTTATAACTCTTAAATAATATTCATCTCTGATCGTGAAACTGTGACGTAATCGCATCGCCTACGAGTGTAATTTTAATGATTGCAGTAAAAACTAAAGAAGACGCGAAGCGAAGTCGGAGACATCGTAGCGACTGACCGTCAGAAGTCAGAAGAACGCGACGCGGAACAAAGAAGTCACGGTGAGAAAGAGAAAGTGCACGCGGTGAAGATATCTTCTTCGGGCACATTATTACGGTATGATTCGACGTATAGCTTTAGCGGCCACGAATAACGCACACGAATACGACAACGTAACGGCACGAAAGCTGGCGCTAGGCGAAATATACGAGCGGCTCGTGTGCACGGCGGTCTCTCCCCCGCGTAGGTACCCGCGCTTGCATGCTAAGAGCATACTACGCGAAGTCGGGCTCGTGCCACGAGCCCGTAAGGGCGTTTCGCTTTTACGCGAAAGTCGGTACCGTACCTACGCGCCTTAACCCGTATACGAGCGAGAATCGCGTTAGCAAGCCGCTTACCGGCAACTCGTGTTGCATTTGCGAAGCAAGGCGAGGTAAGGCGAGGCATAGCAAGGCGGCTTAGCGTCGACGATAAATACGGGTTCACCGAGCGGCCTCCACCCCGGTGGTCGGGCGGTATTGAATTTTGCTCGTAGCAACATACGTTCGCGGTTTCGCGGCGGCATCGATACACACGCGCGGCAGTAAATTTGATCGGGCCAATGACGAGTTATTGGAATACGCGGGAATATCGCATTCTCTCTCGTCCCTCCCCTATTTGCGTAATTAAATCCGCGCGCGCGCTGCGCGCCGAAAATATTGTAAGTTGCTCTTTCGCCGTTAGAATATTAATTTAATTCCGCCACGCCCTAAATTATCCCCGTGACATTTCGCAACGGTCGACAACGAATGATCCCATAAAAACTAATTTCCGCGCGCGCACGTATGCGAAAGAGAGAGAGAGAGAGAGAGAGAGAGCACTGATTAGCGTTTTGTTTCTCGCGACGACGGGACGCGTTTAAGTTCCTATTGCGCAAACGATGTAATGAGAATGGCGGAGATCCATGGAAGCGATAGGGAGGACCTCCGCGCGTGTGAAGATCGCAAGGACGTTAAGACGCTGAGAAAGAAAAAAATTGCGACATGCTAACACCGTCATGGGCGCGATAATGCCCGCTTAGGAATGATTACGCCGGCGACCTGGCACGGGACATGTATACGCGAGCCGTATGCGTGTAAGATACTCGAGTTAAATGTACATGATATTAAATTTCGCGTAGTTACATGTGTCATAAAAACTGGAGCACGACCTCACTGTGCGGATGTAAATGAAGGAAATTTTACATAAAACTCTGAAAATTATTTAAAAAAAAGACAATACTACGAATATAAAATTTGTTCGTCCGTACGCTAAACTCACAAATAATTAAATTGAAAATTTTTTTCGCGTACTGATTAATTCGGTAGCGATAAATGTCCAGGACGAATTAAAAAGAATAACTCGGATAAAGCAGTTGCTACATTGTAAGCAATAAATTTTACTTTCGGTACATTTGGATTAATATTTTCCATGACATTTGTCGCGGTGTGGCTGTGAAGCGAGTGGCGGGAGTGCAACCGCCAGTTTCCGACAATATTGTCATCGGAATGAGTTTCGATCGGGGGAGAGGGGGTGGGAGAGGGGACATGCATTTTAACGACTTTTGATATTGAATCTACGTCGAAAGCAATAAATATTATTTCGCTTGTTCATTACTCGGCAATATTTTGCGTGAATAAATGATTAACGTATATGGGAAATCCAATTCTTCTTCAATTTACATTTAACATCGATTTGCTTTGAAACCCGATTGGGACGCGGCGTCCATCTTCACTTGATTCCCGTTTTCATTACGAGCCATGTATTAATCTCGCTGATAGCAGTGCAGCCGTTGGATCGAGTTATCCTGCGCTCGGTTATAGCACGATCCGGCGAAACAATTCGCTTATCAGGAGACAGCAACCGGGAAAGGGAGGGAGGGAGGAAGGGAGGGAAGGGAAAGGGAGGATTGGGAGACCGTCGTCGTCGGTGCCGGTCCGCGCCGCGTCACGACGAATCTATTCGGTTGTTACAGCTGTCGAAACTATGAAATTCAATGCGGCGAATTTGCATGCTAATCCGCGCGGCATAAACCCGGCATCCGTGTACCTTGCATCCGGATGTGTCTAAGTTGTAATTCAATAAAGACGGCAGTGCCGCCGGTTGTAACGCTGTGACTCGGTTAACTCGCGCTGCTAACGACTTTAACAACGCACACACGATCAATCTCCGGGCGCGCGGGCGTGCGTGTGCGTTGTTCGTGTTCGTGTTCCCGCGTGCGTGTGCGTGTGCACCCCTCCGTCCCCATCCCCTCGTGCGCGTGACGAAAATTTTCAGCTAGTAATGTTAGGCACTTGGAAACTATGCTGGAAATTGTTCCACTGCTACGGCACCCGCCGCCGCCGCTCGGATGAGCGGATGAAATCTCCTTGTCTAATGGCCTCGAAGAACAACGAGCGTTTTCAGCGCTATAAACTGCGAACGTAACGATCCGTGATGTTAGAGCGATGATTTACGCACGGGCACCGTTGTCGCAACTTATACCGTCGCAAAATCGAAATTATCGTGAGGAGAATAGTTCGATGGTGTCATGATTGATAGGTGAGCTGCTTAACCATCCCACACAATGTGTCCTAACAGAGTAACTTGGAGATTGATTAGAATCGGAAATTTTAATATAAATGTTGATATCTCAGTAATTATCGAGTTAATAATTCTAATCATACAAACTACATTTAAATGCATACTGATCTGCCATTTCTTAGTAATTTTCACAAATGATATTAATTTTCTCTTTTGACTTCTTATATATGTAGTACATTCACATTTAAATTTACATGGATAAATTAATTGTTAATAATAGATTTTAATTGAAAACTCTTGAATCTTTCCTTCAACGTCACATTAAAATATTGGTGTTTGTGAAATGCTCCGCATAAGCAAATAAATGGACAAATATATATGTTTCATTCGCGTACGTAAATTCGTGTAATTGCACAATATGATTAAAGTCATACGCTACGAGCGAAGTTTTGCACTCCCGCGTGGTCTCGGGACGCTTGATCGATAGCCGCGCCGACGTCCAAGTCGAATTTCTCACGCGCGAATCTCGCGCGCCCACCGGTGCGGCATACGTTCTGGAAACGAGGCAACGATTGCGATGATTCATCTATCACGCCATGCTCGTATTATAACTCCTGTACGGCACGATAAAGCTCATCCCGGCTAGTCCGCCTTATGGCATACCGACAGAATTCCATTTAACGTTAAAGGTCTGGCGGAGGGAAAACGTTGCCGCGGCGCGCGCGGAGAAGCGAGATAGTCGGACTGAATTATGCTTTCCACCGCGGCAGAACGGGGGCTCGGGCGATAAGCAATTGTAAGAATTATAATAGCACCTAATAAATAAATTTAGATAACGCGCAATACTTCGGCGCGCGTACCGCGATGTATCCGGGGAGGGTCCATCGGCTATCTCTGAGAAATGGATGCCTCGCGTATTTTTCCTTTCGCGAGAGGCCGTATTCGAGGGGGCGAGGGGGCAGGAAGGAGAGAAGGCAGGACTAATAAATGAATTCGCGCGCCACGATATTTCAGAGCCGATACCCGCGTCGCGCCGCACAACGCGGCCGACGCGGTATCGCAAAAAAAATAAGTTTTCCGCAAATTAATTCTGCATGCGAGATATTTTTTAAGTATATACTGTACATACTTATACGAATTATTTCTAATTTAAGAGCACGTTTCTTGCATAATATAACCGATAAGAGGCCATAAATTATACAAATGTCTTATTATCTGAACTTTGCATCGTATATAATAAAATTATATTTCCAACTATTATATGTATAAACTTGAATATCAATGAAAGCAGAAAAGGACGTCGGATCTGTTTTCGTATGCTCTTTGCAAAGCTTAGGAAATCTGATTTTAATGCAAACGTTTAATTCTTATCTTCCAGGTTATTGTGAGAATTGTATTTAAGAAAGATTTAATATGCGATTTCGTTAACATTCTCGCCCGTTTTTGCGTCATCAGTGTTTCGAAGTTTCGTGACGGTTTACCGCGGGCTATATTATTTCGGATTTTTATCACCCTGATATAAACCTCTCTCCGCGAAGACGACGTTCGCTCGTGCACGAGGATCAGCCGGAATCAACTCCACGCAACTTGCTCCAGGAAATTCGAGATAGGGTGACAGTAAAATGGCAATGAAATGTCTTTGAAATAAAAGCCACGGGGATACGCGTTCGGTGGCGGTTTACGAGTGAACGCGAGCGTATCGGAGACGCGTTCTCGTCACCGCGGCGACCTCGTCGCGTCCAGCCAATGTAATTTCCGAAGGCTTTGATCTTCGATTTTTCCGGCGAGAGTCACCGCGCGAGAGTTGACTCTGCAGCGCGCTGTTCGCCTTTTGTGCACACATGCCGGCTAGCACCGCGAGTAATTTCGATCGCGTGTTCGGTCCATTATGGATAGTGTTGGCCGAGCGAGAGCGAGAGGATGTTCCGCGAGATGGAAAAGTTCCATTGAAGCCTGCTCTTACGATAGAAAGGAGCGATGCCTCTCTGCAATCTCATACCATTTGCGACGAGGAAATCTTCCGAGTGACACATGTATCTTTCACGTGATATTTTGTGTTATGATCACGATCTCGGTTACAATAACACGATGATATTACAGAATTTGTACTTGACTTAGACTATAAGAAAGTCAAACGGTAACGATAAACAACACAAGGAATGTACAACGATTTTCAGTTGTGAACGTTGCTTGTCGCGAAACTGCCGATTTGAAGCAGTCTCGATCTAACATTCGTTCCGAAAAGACGAGGATATTAATTTAGATATCATTGCGCATAATCTTATCGCAAAGCAATCTGATCAGATTTCTTGTGCATCTCTTTCTTCATCGAAGTTATTCTACATTATTAAATATTGGCTATCGTATATACATCAGATATCGAATTTTATGAAGTTGGTGCCTTCTACTAAAAATTCAAATTTTATTACGTTCTATATAACACTTGTTTGATAATCCATCTGCAAAGCTGGGTCGACATCGCAAGAAAAAGAATATGACATCGAAGAGCGCAGGTAAAATTTAGTGAAAATTTAATTATTTGCTCCAAAAATAAGTGCTTAATAGCAAATTCGATTGGATGTACTAGTGCGTACTCATTTTTCGTCTTAATCTCAATGTAAGTGATATATGTTGAATAATAAAATACATATCTTATCAAATAGTACACTAAAGTGCTATGAAGAATTTCGCGATTTAACCCATATTTATATTAAACACATATCTTTATGGCTGCGTTCCGTTTGGCGCTTACAGCTGCTTACAGCGCTCACAAAATCATTTCATCCTTGTTGTTTATCAAATATTGGACAAAGATAAATGATGCTTATAAGCGCTGTAAGCGCCAAAAGGAACGCAGCCTATGTTGTACGCACAATAGTTTAAATGTACATACACTGAATGCGTCCAACCGAATTCGCTGTAAGACACATTAAAGTCCAATGTGAAAACCTATAGCTATAAAATATTTCTTTGTTCAAGTTTTTTTTTACTCAAATTAAAAAATAATATAATTAATTAAAGAAAGGCTCAATAAATTAACAAAGTTAATAAATAAAATGAGTCAAAGCTGGATATTTAGTGCTTCAATGTAATAAGTTAAAATACAATAAATAGTATGATCAACACAAACGTTTCGATCCACATCAAGTCATTTTCAATATTAAAAACGGTAAATTAAACATAGAATTTTAAACGGAAAACGGTAATATAAAAGGTTTATACATTGATATTTGTTCGAGAACGCGCTATAATTTTTTGTAAATTTCAGCAATCACGTGTAATTCTCGAATATTCGGTCGTCCGAATTCCGCACTGAGGCTGATCACGTTTAGTTTTTCTTAATCTCACGCATTCCCGTCGTGCTCACCGATTCGGTGTCGTGTGCCGATTGGTTTATTGAATTCTATCTTTCGAGGTTTTGCCTGTTATTGAGTGACGCCTATTGTGCGTGAGTCAGATGATTAGTGTTTCCGAGACCAGTTCAATGCGAGCATTCGCGAAAGACAGTCGGCTGAGATTTTCACAGCACAACGCGAGTTGAGACGGTTCGCGAGTTGGAGTTTGTTTCATCAAAATAAAGACGATAAAGGACGATATCTACTTTCGTTACTTGATCTCCCGAAACGGCCTTTAAGTAAAGTGTGGTGTAGCCGCGTAATCGAAGGTACGACTACAATATTACAGAAATTCTTGATCGAGAACGGTAAAATATCATAATACATTCAAAATAAATAATCAGACGCAAATCCTTGTATTATCTTTGTACAATTAAAACGTCGAGAAGTTATATTAGACAAAACATACGGTCGTCCCAGATTTAAGGCGACAAGGGCGAATAATGTTATAAAACTCAACGTTAGTAACAGAAGCTTGAACAGCTGAATCCAGAAGTTCGTACATCGTTAACAAATTATAATAAAATTGACAGTTTAATAGTTTGTGACAGTTTTGCGTTTATAAGTTTCAAGTTATGAAAGTCAAATAGTCTACAAAGATAATTCGAGGATTTGCGCCTGATTATTCGTTTCGGATGGTATTGTTACGATATTTTTCCGTTCTCGATCAAGAATTTCTATCAATGTACAGATCTTTTATATTACCGCGTTTCCGTTTAAAACTCTATGTTTAATTTACCGTTTTTAACATTGAAAATGATTTGAAGTGGGACGTTTGTGTTGATCATATTATTTATTGAATTTTAACTTATTGTTAGTATATTGGAGCATTAAATATCCAGCTCTAGCTCGTAATTCATGTATATATTATTTATTAGTTTTGAAAAATAATATATTTATATGTGCATAGATTTGAACATATTGATAAAAGTTTTTAGAATTTTTCAATTATTTTTGTAAGAATAATTATTAAGTGCATCGATTATTTACAGACACGATGTCAGACAGTATACATGAGACTTGCAACTTAGAAGAATCACTACCATTAACAACAGCTATAACGAACGATCTCACTTTCGATGAACAGGCAGAGATGTCCACCGAAAATAAGAATCAATTTCCGACAAAGCATATCTTTTCTCATTGTCGAACGTCGTGTGATGTAAAAGTGACTACTTTTACCTGGAGTATTGCTGATTTCTGGCATCTTTACAGCTTTATTGACACTTTAACATCTAGTAGCATTGAAGGACATTCTTTTGATATAAATATGCGCATTGATAGAGAAAGGGATATCTTAACATTTTATATTGATTGTAATGGTGAAAATCAGTTTAATATTCACAGATATGATTGTTATATCCGAATTAATAATGAAGAACCAATCTTGCGTCCTGCAGGAATGTGGAAAATATTTTGTCCAGAAATTCCGGCGGTTACGTTTTATCAAATAAGTGTCGCTGTTATTGTGGACAAGAAATATTTAGAAAACAATAATACACTTTCAATATGCTTTAATTTTGAAACAGATAAAACTCTAACACATAGCACTATGTACGAGAATATATTAAAAGTACCACCACTATTAACAGCTATGACGAACGATCTCACTTTCGATGAATCTGACCAACTTGTTACATTTCAAGTAAAAGGGAAATGTGTTCGTGTAAAAAAATCAACATGTGCGAGCAGCCAGTTCCTTACTAAATTGTTAAAGACAGAAGATGCGAGTAAGATAATAGTAATAAAGAATGATGTAGCATACGATATTTTCAACATGGTAATATTTTATTTAGAAACTGGCCGTCTCATGTCTGATATTATAAAATTAGATGAACAAGATAAGGACAAAATTTATCAACTTCTTACAGCAGCTGATGAATTTGGCATAAAAGGTCTTAAATTATTGTGCGAACAATATTTAATAGGGCGCGTAGTAAAAGAGAATGTTGTACAATATTTATATATTGCAATTAATTATAATGCAAAATATTTAGAGAGTTATGTAAAAAGATTATTCAAGCTACACTTATCTGAGATTATTAACACTACAGAGTTCTTAAAGCTAATGCAACTTCATCCTGGGATATTATTTGATATTGTAAAACAAGAATTATTTAAAGAAGATGCTCCGTATCAAGTTATCTAACCTCTCAATCTACGTCGCATAATTAAATAAAATTATGACGAATTTTGACTATAATTTTGACGATAAATTATATCTTTATTTCCAAGATTAATTATTCTGTATTTGTATTAATAATTCTAAGATAATATTCATTTTTGTTATTTTATTGTTCATGTAGACTAGATATAAACTAAATACAAAAAATATCATATATTGTTCCAAGCGAACATTTGTTAGATATATAATGCGACATGTATAACATTTATATGCAACATTTAGAAGAAACTTTTTAAGTATTTTTATATAATATCTGTGTGCTATACTATTTGTTAATGATAAGTTTTTGTGCAATCCCTGATATCGTTATCGCGTGCGATAATCATCACATTGTTAATGGAACGTTATCGTCGGTTTCGTAGCCGCGAGAGGGTTAATGCGAGGTGTACGTTTATGTTCTACTGCAAATGTCATCGTTTGAGATATCTGCTCTAAGACCGCAATTCACGGAGAAGGCGAGGATCTATAGCGCATCAGACTGTTAGATGGACTGCAAGCCTACGGAGTAACGCAGAATGCGCCGTATCAAAGCACTGACTTGTCAGTGATAGAGCAGATATGTCAGACGAACGCGGAACATAATATATATATCGCTCCACCGTTAAGTGACATTAAAATTATGTTACTCGTTTCTTAACAATAATTCATCGCATGATCGAAAAGCGATAAATCCGGAAGTCGAAAAAGTAGAATCCTTTTTGTAAGCCAAATAAAATAAAATCAAAATAAAATGTCGCTTTTGCACGTTTTTTTTACTTCATTGATACCGATCGTATTTGCACAACGGCTTTGTACGCTCTCAATAACGCGAATACTTGTAACTGTTTTTACACAACGATCGGCGAACATCCTGTATTTTACAGGCGACGCGAATTTTTTTTTCAATTGTTTGCATTTGCCGAATGATTTGCATTTTCCGGAAACCGAGGGGGTTTCAATTCTGGTTTCCTTTATCGCGTTCGCGCGATATCCCGGATATCCGGAGTGCCAAAGTCCGTTGCGGACTTATAACACAGAACTAGTACCGTTCCGAACCGTTGTATATTATAATGTCATCTACTTGAATACACCAGAAACTGCCGGAGTCTCCCACCCGGTATATTGGCTTTTTCTTTACGGTTTGTTTATGTCGCATGCGCACAATCCACCCCCGAGAGCCGCCGACTCTCGTCCACCCTTCCAGTCGCCGGGAAGCGTGCGGATGTTTTGCATCGCTCGTCGCCGGGTCGTCGGATTTTCCTAACAGTGGAGGTGAACAACTGTCGTTTCTGTCGTTTGCAAGAAAATCGATTGCGTCAATCGTGTTGCGAAATCCTCATCCGAGGTACATCAAAATGTGGCTGCGACGCAATAAAATGGTGACGTACGAAATTTCGGAGTTTTTCAAATGACCCCGAGAACGGTCGGGAGCAATTTAGAATTGATACCGGTAATTCGCTACCGAGAACGCGGGATTGTGTTTCACAGCGCTTCCGAAAATTTTGTATTCTCGCCGCGATTTGTACTTTTGCGCGAAACGCGGCGTCGAGTCTCAAATAATCAACCGTGATCGGAGGCGAATCTTCATTTCGAGGACAGATCAGTATATTGGATAGCCGAAACGCTAGGAGTGCAATTAGTTTCTGCAGATATAATACGTTTCTACATTCTGATAAAGATATATGTATTAAGATACTAATATATACCGGCTATTTTAAACCTTGGATGGATATTATGAGATAAACGTTACTAAACCGCTAGTTTGTGCAAATTATACGGGGCGAGCGTGATAACAAGAATTTCGGAGGAGAGTCAAGACTCATCGAAACTTTAACGCGTGCATATTGAAACATGGTGTATCTATGAAACTCATCGTGAATGAGCAACTAAAGTGTCAGCCTCGAAACAAGGATTACGAGGATCGGCAACGGACTCTACGCCACACGGTAAGCTCATCCATAGGATAGCATGTGTTTCGTACTGCATGTTAAACACGCTCGAGGAATCCAGTTTCTTTTTTGCCAAAGCAACACGCGATCGTATTTATGCGATATTCCGCGCAGGAGGACAATAAGCATCAGCGACACGCAGTTGTATTAAATTACGACTGCGTCGGATAGATCTGTAATCGTCTTTGCCCGACGGGCTTAACATATGTAAATGTCAGGTTGACAAAGTTAGCGAGTGTAATACAGGCGTTTACCGGCTTACCCGCCTCTGTTACACATAACTGAAAGAAAAGAACTCGCGTTAAAATCTCGCCGTGAGCTCTTTCCCCGGGATAATCTGCCTGTTGATAACGGCGTATTTCGCGCGCGCTTCCGCGTACAATCCGCGTTTATTGTATGGAAAGAGAGACCTCGCGTTTCGCGTACCAACATGTCGACGTAATCCGTTCTCTCGTAATAATCCGTCAAAATAGCGGCGGCGTTTTTTTGTCGGGAAATTTTGCCCGATATTTTTTCTTTATTATTATTACTTTTTTTTTTTTACGCGCGCGCGGGTCTTTGACACGGAAAACGTTCGCCCGCGTTTCAACGACCGTGCACCGCGCCCTTTATCCCCGGTACATTCTGTACTCACGCGTAACTGTCTATCGCGACGATATAGGCGGCTAATTGAAATTCGGATAATGGGCAAACCGATGAGCGGGCATTGTCCGTCGCTCCGAAGAGAGGAAGGTGTTTTTGTCGGTGTCGTCCGCTACCGCCGCCGCGCCGCGCCACGCCGGTGGAAATTCGTTTTCACGGCTCGTTATGGTTATCTCGATACGATGCGGTATTTCTATCGAGACTCGACTGGGGAACGGGCAACGATAATCCAGCCGGGCGACGCTGCGTCACCCTGCGAATATCGTTAGCAATTGGTTTTAGTGATAATGGGTATTCATTGACATTGATTGGACGCCCGTTAGACGGGACTAATTGATCCATTAGACGAACAAGGTCTTTCATGGAGGGCTCGATATCGCGAAGGTCTCGCCAGGCCTCGTTAGCACATCGTCGTTAACATCTTACCTTACGCGTGCGCCCACGCGCGCGCGCGCACACACACCTTAATGGATAACAAAATTTATACGATAACGACAAGACAGGGGAAATATATGGAGCGTAAGATCGCATTAATGGCGGCACGGTACATCCGAGATTCGTGACATTATAATCGATCTCTCGCGACCACAGCGTTTCGACCGAGAGATACCAGTGAGAAGACTGAGAAGTAAAATATAACATCGTAAAAGAAAAATATAGCTTCGTCGTTCCCTTATAGTTTATTCCTGTACTTTGTTGCGCTTCGCGTCTGTCCTTAGCCGTCGCAGCCGCGATCACTCAACTGTGCCCGCCTGATAATTTAGGTTTATCCAGCGATTCGCGTTTGCGTTAATGATGGCCGTATTATTAATTGCTATACGCGCGCGCGAGCGCACATACCCACGTCGGCCCTTCGTCATTTTGGATGTGCGTAAGCGGAACGATGAACACCACGTACCGTGGGTGGTCGCAACGGGTGTTTCCAGCCGGACGATCGTCTTTCACCGTAATAAAAGAGCTACATAATTTAAAACGACCCGTCGGAGATAGGGACTTATAAATCGTTTCGGTCGCCAGGGTGGTCAACATTATCGCGTTATCGGAATTACGAGCGGCGATCTCATTGCATAAACCCTATGCGGGAACGTGGCGTCTTTATTGTTTTCCACGTTGCCGTGTTATCATCCCTCGTGCGTGAGTCGTGTTCGAATGCGGATTGCGGCAGCGCGGTGCGGCTTGGCCGAGAGCGAAGATTCATACGAGAGATCGAAATATCTTAATGAATCGAGTAATAACAGAATGATATGTATGTACGTCGATGTCAGTGTACGTGTACGCTCGACTCTACCTATATTTGCTGATGTTAATTAAAGGAAAGTACTTAGTCCATTGTAGTCCAAGTGGGTTAAATAAGTATATCTATACGTATTACGTGTTATAGCTGCTTCTCTACACAAACGCCGGCCCCGATTGAGCACGGAATCATCAAACTCGAATATCCGTCCGTAAAGCGCGAAAGAGATTTGCCAGAGTCTATTTTCTCATATTTTACGGTGGGACGAGAGATGACCAGCTTGGAAGGTAGGAGGACACGATTAAGCTGTCCGGGAGAGCGTACATATCTGACGGAAGGTTCAGCAAATCCGCAATCGGTTTCTCGATTTGCGAAACGAATTAAAGTTGGTCAGCGTCTGTTTGCACAAGTCATCGGCTCGGCGTAGTCCATTTGTTCGCGTCGACCAATAGAAATAGGGATTCGGCGTTCGCGTAAACGATAGGGGACGGATAAATATATCGGTGTCGCGAAGCACCATTTGTACAACCGCGGATGATTTAACAATATCGATTACAATCGATAGCCGTGCGCGCGCGCGCGCGCGTCATTCCCAATGTTTTAATTATTCGGAAATGATTCCATCCTCTGCGCCAGACAATATTCTATATATTCCGACGTAACGGCAATATTCCATTTCGCCTCGCTAAAAAATTCCAACTTCACCGAAACCTGTAATTACTCGTTCGTAAAACATCAACTGGATACTCGAGCCATTGCGTGCTACATATCCGCGTTACACGCAATCGCTTTAAATTAACAATGTATTCGAATTACGCCGCTTATACATTAGTCGATCGCTTCGCACGTACCCGCTGTTCATTTATCATTTTTACGGACTACGCGAGCGGAGCCTTTTTCCAGCCATTCAAAAATTCACCACGAGAGCTTCTCGTTCCGTCCCTCTCTTACCACCCTGGCCCACCCCCTACTCCCGTCTCCCTTCCTTCGGATCAGTCTGTCAGAATTCACCGGACCGGCGAGATGATCGAGCGCTTAAATATGTAGCACCGACCGTCTCGCACCGTCGATTCTCACCCTTCCCGCGTTTCTCGTCTCTGGAACCGTCCGGAATTCCGCAGGGTGGAAGGCATCGTGCCATTGACGATATCGTGCCGCGTGGTGAGCCAGAGAGCGATAAATTTTTCAGAATTTTACGATTCTTCACGCCAACGGTATGCGCGATTCGCCGCGAAAGAGGAAGTCATTCGTTCGCTCACCCGTTCGCTCGTTCGCCCGTTCGTCCGTCCGTTCGTTCATTCGTTCGTTCGTGCATTCGTTCATTCGTTCGCTCGCGGCGAAGAGAACGGCCGGATCTACCTACGCGGGCAGATGCGGCGCTCCCGCGTCTGCGAATCGATATGCATTGTCCTTGTCTCTTCTCTTCTCCTGCTCCCCGTCTTTCTCCAACCGCGTCGGTGCCCGCGTTTTCCGCCACCGTCCGTCTTTGTCGCGGAGCGATTTCTCGCTCGTCGGCTCTCTGTCGTTCGCACTCCCCAATGCGCGCCGCGGCGGTTTTATTTGATCGCCCTCTTATGTTTTATTGAGCAGCTCCTTCGCTCGCGCGCGCAGTTTGTTTTTTTTACGGTCACTACCGGAAACAGCTGTGTCTGTGATTTCTGGGTTTAACGCCGTCGCGTTGCCCGGGCGCTCGATTCCTCCCCGGATACGCCGCGCCCGCATCCAGGATACCGATGGATTTTTATACGGCGACCGGCGAAGAGATCTGTCGGCGGAGGAAGTAAATACGATCGCGAGGAACTCGGGCGTGAGGGATTATGACGATTTACGATATACCGATAGATTTTTATGTGGCCCGGCAAACATAGATACGTAAGAGAAAGAACTACGACCGTGAAATTCCGGAGGGATCAGCATGTAGTCTGTCGTGATTTCACGTATTGTAAATAAAAATCTTAGTGTCTTTGTTAATTATTACTTTGATAGGTAAAGATATGCCGTAGAAAGAAATAAAACGTATTTATTAATTACGAAATGTTCTACAATGGCACGAGCGTTCTGATTCGAATATTTCGGATATTGAGAGCCGGATATTAGATAATATCTAATTGTTTTCATCGACGTTTGTTAAGGACAATATTTGCACATTCTGAGCGTAGCGAGCGTTAGCCGTAGTTGAAACACATTTTAATGTAACGTGATATATAGCGGTAGAGTTGCTTAGCGTGTAGCGGGATAAACATCATAACGTAAGAGGCTGCATCACTTCCTGTTTGCGAGTCTACATTAAAATGCACGGTCGGCGATTTTTTAAAGTCGCCCCCGCGCGCCTCCTTCCTGCGTTCCAGCTGCGTCCTAAGCGATGCGGCACAATATTTCACGTACGCGCGTATACTGCATCCTCATTAGAAAACGCTCGGGTTCCCTATGAATGTAAAATAAATGCAGTTCCCAGCACTACCGTTCTCTTAACGTTCGTCCCGACGCTTTTAATAATAATGCCGCGCATCGCTTACGCCGCTAGCCGCATTAAAAGTTACTTTAAAAGCTCTAATCACTATGATTTAATGCATATAGTGGAAAGCCCTGTTAACAGAAACTTCGCTTTTTATGACGCGCGGGACGTGCTCAATCACGAGATATTAACATGTATATACAGAGGTGTACATACGCTCATAGCTTGAGATTATTTTCTATACTTTCCGCGTTCCGCATGATTCTACCGAGGAGAACAAGTTCGACAGAGTCGGACAGTGGAAGGGATGGTTATAGGTAACGCAGAAACTCCGCCGATTCGGTATCGTCATTGAATCTGCTGTGGTTCTCGGAGGCGAGATGTACCCATTGAAAGCTTTCTTTTCTAGTCGCACCTGACCGATCGACTTATCGTAAGTTTTCAACCTTTCTGCACTGGGAAAGGCAGGAAATGGACGGCGGGGACAGATAGGAAGAACGAACGAGTTCGGCGAAGGAAACAGCGAGTCTCGTAGAATACGGATTTCCTGAATAAGAATGAGTTCGGCGGCGCTCAAAGGCACGGCCGGCCCAGAGGGAGGGTGGGAGGTGCCAAATAGACTTATTTCGATGTTGCGGAAAGGAACAGAATCGGAAAGTTTGCGGCGGAGATATGGAGTGAAGTTTTAAGGTGCACGACAAGAGTGTGCGCGTGGATGCTGCACGAGACGTTACGCGTAAGTGGCGGAATTCGCTTTGAAATTCAATGAAACGCCCGGTTCGATATTGACAAAATGTGAGTAGTTACCTAATTGAATGCGATCATAAAAAGTTGACGCATCCAGAAAATGTCGTAGTCGGCCGAGTCGCGCATGTAAACGACCTTATTACATCGCGACAACACGTGCGATCAGCGGACCACTCTGACGCGCGGACGAACAATCGTTTATGCCGTCGACGTTCTCCGATTATACCCACCTACCGAATGTGTCCACCGGGTGCTCTATCCGCGAGATATCGACCTCGAGCTCACGACGGATCCCTTTACTCCGGATCCTTGTGAACCACGCGTGAAGATCTCAAAGGTCCTCGTTCGAACGGCCCCGACGCATAACCTTAGTCTCATCGTAAAAATGCAAAGCGACCCGTGCGAATAAAAAGCTCCCCCGATCGGCGCGAACCTCATGAAACTTTCAGAAGGTGCGACTACGGCAGCGGCAGCGGCGGCAACGGCGAGGGACGTTGCGTGCGGAATGCGTTCGTCCCTCCTTTTCCTCCATCCAGCACTCCCCATTTTTTCCTCCTTCTCGTCCCGCTTCCGGCGGAAGAGCTTGTGTGCTACCGCGGTGGCGGAGCTTCTACGTGACAACGTACCCTCTCTCCGTTCGACGGTATTACCCTACGTGCCCTTCCCTTTACCTGCGATGCGATGCGTCCGCCGGACAAGTTCCAAAAGTTCTACAATCACTCGCGACTCCACGGAGATGGAGAACGTGCGAATATCCGATTTTCATGGCTTTCCACTTTCTCCTCTCCTCCCCGGCTTTATTTGATTTTCCATGGAAAGCTGCCGTTCGTTCTTTCGATTTTTCGCCGATGTTTGTCTTTGCGTGAATTATTCAACCGCTTGTCCCCTATTCTTTGTCTCTACTTTCTATTTCTTCCGCTTTTTTTTCTCTCTTCGGCGTCTCTCCGCGCGGGAGCAACAAGGCGTACGACGAAGACAATTGTTCAGTACTGCTGTCGATTTCATGACACATTACGATCTCGTTTTAACAATTATGAATGAAGATTTACCTCGGGCCTCGGGAACGAACAAGTATTCGATTGTTCGTTCTTACTTGTGTAATACTTCCGTCGCAGCTTTTCGTTGCTTCTCACTCACTTTTTCCTCCACGTCGTCTTTTTCGTCGCAGTTTCGACTTTATCGATCCAGGTTCGTGGTGAGATTTCTTTTTATTTTCAAACGCCATTATTACTCGCTCGGGCTCGCCGTGTAATTCCATTTGAACTTCCGCTGGTGGCAAGCTACGTGACATCCTGGAGATCTTTTTTCCGCGACACTTTTGCAGCGTTAGGTATTTTGTATTTCGAACAGTTAGCGCCAAGACATCAGAAAACTTCCGTCTCGCTGAATACGGTTTTGCGGCACGTCAATGTTTTTTGCGTTGATTAATATTTTTTTTCCTTCCCGGCGCCAACACGTCTCACCGCCGACAATAATAATTCTTCTCTCTTTCGACAAATGTCTCAAAAGTAACGCCTATTGCGGTAACGACTTGAGATACGTGCGGGTCTATTTTTCTTACTCACTTCCTCCCTTGTTCTCGATCCCTCGAGAAAAAGACGCGTTTACGGTAACCAACTATGAGACGACATTCGTATTTCTCAGTTCGACGATTCATCTCCACTTATTACGCACAGAAGTTTCCTCGCTGAGAGAATGCGAAATGCAGACTTCAAATCAATCGCCGATATTATTATTACTATAATATTTACTTGGATGTCTCTAAAAGATATATATTTTTTTATGTGACAAGATTTATTGCTTACTTACGATAAAACACGGTATTGTTCTTAGTACTAATAAATTGCAGAGCGGCTTTATATATTTTTTTTTCGGTATAATACGCGCTCTCAAATCCTCATCTCGATATTTCTCGCTTTTTACTTTCCGCTTATATTCACAAGCACACGGATCTTCTCCGCTGTACTGCATAACGTCAAGTCGTTTGTATCTTTTTCCTTTTTTTCCTTAAGCAACCGTTCCAACCAAGAGCGGCTCTCCTTTATTTTGCGAAATTCTTAGCAGAAGTCTCGAGAAGTTGTCACAGCTCCGCGCGATAACTTCTAAGCAACGAAGCGAGGTTGGAACTTTTTCCCCGAGAAAGAAACAACCGCGGCGACGGAATACTTCCCTTTGCACTTTGTTCATGAGAGACGTCCGCTAATTCCATTTTCTTTCCTGACATTTAATGGAAGCGAGCGTCTCATCGGCGGCGCGTATATACTTCCGTTCGATGAATCTGGTCCGGAATTTTTCTTCATTCCGCGGGATTTCGGACAAAGTCTTAAGAAGTTCTGAACTCTTCGGCGCGATTCCATGGAAAGAAGGGATAAGTGAGAACTTTTCCTCGTTAAACGAAGAATGATATTCGCTTTGTCTATCGGTTTTCTCCGACATTATTCTCATTTCTTCTTGATTATATTCCGTTTCCATGTAAATACTTTTCTCATTACCGAGCGGTGTGAACGTTATGATCTTACAATGTGAAATTTGTAACTTTATTATATTGTAATTAGTATTTTGTACCATAGCTGTCAGCTTTTTTATCTGAACTTTTAAACTTGCGAGAGCGGAAAATTACTTCTTTCAAAATTTTACTATCTACGTAAAAATGCTACTGTTGTATTTTTCATTTTGTTATAATTTATGTTTTAAATAAAATTACTATTTATTAATATGTTTGTTACTTCATAAAGTTTTTTTTTTTAAATAAAAGGATAGAATATATTTTCAGAACGAGACCAATTCTGGCGAAGAAGTGGTCCATCGTTGTTAGAATCGTTTGCCAAGAAAGTCGATTATACCGCCAACTATCGCGCCCGATCGTACAATTTTCTTTGCAATGTCTTGCCGAAAGTAGTGCGTTATGTGGTATATCTTCTTTATTGCTCCTTTTTTGGACACGATCGATAAAAACGTAGCTTCACCGACACAGGGGACGAATGCGTCGGGTTTCCTCCAATTGCGTCACTTTGTGCGAAGTAAAGACGACCAGAAAGACGATGGTAGAAACATTGCGTACAAAATGTGCTTTCTTCTATACCTTTCCCTCCTTCATTTCTTCTTCAGTCCCTCTTGTCATTTCTGTTGGATAGCGCGCGACTATCGCGAGACCACCTTGCGCTCGTTTTAAACAGGTTTTTAATATCTTTTTTATTTTGCGAAACTGCCACCGGAAGTCCTAACGAGATAATACGCTGTCTTGCGTCAAGGAAGACACGCTAAACCCTTCCTGACAGGCCCGTCTGACCTACAGGTGGGATTCAAGGAGCTCGGGTATAGTACAGTCACCGTAGTTAAGATGTTATCGTATCTCACCATGGATGGAGCTTCCGGGGGATTCCCCATGGTCAACCTGCGGGTATATCTCCGTTGATCTTGTTCACCGTTCCGTCCCCTTCATCTTTCCATCTATGCCACTTCCACTACTTCTCTTCCACTCTACTGTGAATCCCTTCGATGATCCAGCCTTCGAGCCTTACCGTCGTTTCAATCTGTACATATCTCCTTGCATAATTTTTATGTCTGTCATTTTCGTTGAGTAGGCATCGTGTGGAAGACATAACTACAGATTAAAACGATGATTTACGCGGCAAGCAGCAGAGTCGATAGAACGTTTATCCCTAAAACATTTCAGTCTCTCCCTCGACAAAGTTCTCCTATTCTTTTTTATACCGAGATTCTTCTTATCTGTAATCCTCTAACTGCTGTTACACGGACAACCGCCTGCCTTCCGGACGTGATAGATAGTGCTGCGGGGGACAGCGGTCAATGGTCCATAGGTCTGATCAAAGGGCGCCATTGACTTTGAAGGTGCCCATAAATTCGACTTTATGGGGAAAATTTCAATTCTTTATCGTAAAAAAATTGGGACTATCGAATAACATTAGATGGAGCTCGATAAGTCCCTATCCGTAACAAATTTATTTTCGTAAGAAATATATGGCATCTTCCACGCGACAAAATGTAACGGAAAATAAATATTATGACCAATCGAAAATTTTTAATACTTTTACTAAATTGACCATATTAAAATAAATTTCTGTATAACAAAAAGTAATGAAAAATGGAAAGAGTAAAGGAAATGGAAAGAGAACATCAAAAGGTATATTGCTTATCAAATAATTTTCCTTCAATTTTTAGACAGACAGAATCAAAGAAATATTTTACAACACAGCGAAACCATTAGAAGCACACGAATGGTACAAAAAGGGAATTGTTATGAAAGAATGAACGCTCTGATGCTTCGCAAAATCGAAATTAATGCGTAACTTGATTCAGGCGTTGTGCCAGATATCTCGAACTGACATGATTCTTTTGCCGTTAACAGCCCGCAGTTAGCCAGCTCACTAAATCGATATCATCCACGAGCAAAACGAGGAGAAAGGGAACAACAATTAGCGTTCTGATACGGAGGGGGGGGGGGGAAGTCAATTGAGGAGGCAGAAAGAAAGGGAGAAATCCCTGGCTCGAGATAATTGGTCTCGGGGCCCTTGAGTTTCCGCGACTAGCTCGTCAAGATATTCGAGCCAAATCCTTTATGACGAAGGGCTTCTCTCGCTCGTCGTGCTCGTGAGACGCACGGAACACACAAGAAACGAAATTCTCTCCACTCGGCATAAACGGCAAGATCTTCGCAAGAGAAATTCGTCGTTTTTTTTCCCCCTTTCATCCCCAGATAACTCTCTTTGTATTATCCATACCTGACATAATTTTTGTATCACGTGTGCGTATTCATGATTCTGGGTTCGACGCGAGCCCTCCGTGCTCTCGAAATTTTTTATCGATGCGAAGAGCGAGCTGGTCGACACTTTGACGATGAAGGGAAGAATTTTAAACTCCGCACGCCCCGCCGCTTTATCGACCTGCACTCTCCCGCCCGGTTCTCGCTACTCACGCTGCCTCGTACGCCGCCGAAGTACCCCGTGGCATCAATCTTGCATGGAATCCTCGAATTTACGGCTCTCGTCCCGCGCGCTCGCGCTGAATTACATTCGACGGACCTGCCGTAGAATGGCCGCGACTATCTCCACGTCCGGCGTCTATTCGCGTCGCTGGCATTGCCGGCGTATATAACGCACGTCTCTGTTTTACCGCGTCTCCTCCTCCGTTCTCCGCCGGCCGGGGCGATTTCAGCGGGCGATGAGATTAGCCCGATAAGCGACGGCCGCGCGGCTGAAAATAAAGCGCGCCAGCCGTATATTTCGGGCCTGGTGCTTTCCGCTCGCGTGCGACTAATCGCGTGAGCATGTGCGGGAACTCGCGGCAACGAACTCGCGGAAACAAGGTAATCCGCGAGTATAAATGTATAATTTCCATCAACATTAATGCCGTTTTCACCGGAGGGAGGCGGGGGCCGCTCAAAATCGTATGACCATCGTTAAATTTTCTGAACTGCGTGATCACACGCGCGCGCATAAAATTATACGTCCCTTTAAAATTGCGACCACTCGCCGCCGAGTGTGCCGGTAACGCGACCGCCGCCGCCGCTGTCGGTTTCTGCAACTGCAGAATTTCCACGGTGGAAACTCTTAAAGTGTCATTTCGCGCGGAAAGTCTCTCTTCCGTCGCTTTATTCTCTCTCCTCGTCATCCTGTTATTCACGTTCGCACAACTGTAGTCAAATAAATGCCCGGGAAATAACAAGCGATCAAACGGTGGCTCAATAAGTTATTGTTGTCCCGTAAAGAGTCAATTTGTACAGTGTAAAGAATGGAGGTACTGTGCCATGCAACACTTGTTATCGGATATTCCGTGGGTAATTTTGCAGACGTTGTCCGCCGCATAGAGGCGATTTTTCTTACCCGGCAATACACGTCCGCGCGTAGTAGCGGAGCGATATCAAAGGGAAAATCCCACCGAGCGTAATCTAGATTTTCAATCTCGTAACAAATCGTATTATTCCGCGGTTAAACACGTCATTTATTCCACTCTGTTTAAGTCGTCTCGCATTATAAAGAGAGCCGGGGCGCCCCGCGTATTCCAATATACGATTTCACGACCGCGAAGAAGCGGAGTTTAGATATATTCACGGAAAATGAGATTTTTATCATTTACGTTTTTAAATAAAATTGATAATTTAAATGAGAAACATCATACATACGTCTTTTTTTTTAATAGAATGTATTGCAACGTTAATACGCATATGTATTGTAATACGGTGAATATACATACGCGTAAGCACGTATGGCCGTCCTATTTACATTTCAGTAGCGCGTTCCGCCGCGATGATAAAGAATCGCTATACATACAAACGCAATACCCAGGCGAGCCAGGAAGAGCGTAGCGGGTGGGCACCGATATAACTACTCGCTCGGCTCGAATTTTTCATTCGCGAGGCTCCGCCAACGGTATATCTCGTCGACAATGGTGAATACCGGTTGAAGCCGAGTCGCGTCGTTGCATACGCGATTCACCGCGTGAATAAAGAAACGGCGACGGTCACGGTGCATGTGCGCGGTAAAAAAGGAGATGCGTCGTCCCGGACGTGTACAACGAACGCACGGATTTGACCCACATTCCCCTGCATCCGATTCTTTATTTCCACGTCAAGCGACCGGCGTCACGGCCCGACCGTTTCCCACCCGAAATAATGCTGCCGGCCTGGCCGTAGCTTCAACGGGAAAGCATAACAGCTCGAAATTGGAGGTAAATTAATGATCAGATCGGGGGAGCTTCGTGTTCGGCGAGTAATTACCGATCCCGCCGGGAGGAGGATGGCGCCGGGCGTGGTGGCGGGCGAAGAAGGAATTTAGCCAAACCTCCCTGTAATTTCTCGTTCATCCCTTCGCAAACTTGGCGGTGCCTAGGGTTATTCCAAGGGAGTCCTGAGGTGACGGCGGCGTGGGGGAAGATGGAGCGGAGGTGCGGTGGCGGTGGCGGCGGTGGCGGCGGCGGCGGGTGAAGTATAAAGAGGCGGGATGCGTAGAGAGGGATGCGGATGTAACGGAGGGGACCATGCGGGAGAAACGGAGAGCGGGTGAGTCTTACTCGGTGCGAAGGAGCAAGTTACCCCTCCCCCCCCCCCTCCTTCCATCCCGGTAAGGGCTTCCGTGTAGTAGGTGAGTTATTGGCGTTACGTTAGACGTCACATGCAGCGCCGACCCGGCAAGCCTCCGCTCGAGAGTGCTCGCCAGCTTCTCCCTCCTATCTCACCGCGAGTAAGACGCAACGTCAGATGCAAGACAAACGTCTCAATCCTAACCGGAACGACGAGAATGACGCCGGTGACGACAGCGTATGAATCCTCCTACGACTTCTCTCCGTACGGCGAAGTCGCCGGAAGAAGCGAGGCACGCGTGCTCGTTCGATCTTTCCGAATCTGAAATCGCATGTGACGCATTCAACTGCGCTTACTCATTTCAACTCTTGTCGCGGCGACACGTGAACTTATACTTGAGTGGAATGGATAACGAAATTTGAGCCAGTTAAGACTAATTTCGGTTGCGAAACTGAGCAGATTGAAATTATTTTTTTTATAATACGTATACTATTTCTATCGCAAATTCAAATATAACGTCGATTTCCGGGATGGCATTTTCGTGTTACGAAGATACAGGAGACATCGAAATCCCTTCGCGCGAAATCCCTCAAAGTGCGACATATTGTTCTCCATTGACTATCTGATGGCCGGAGTCATGCGCCTGCATGCAGTATCGCATGAGAAATGTCGCGTTGCCGGGTGAATAACGAAAATGGGCAAGCGTGGCAACGGCGATTTCTTTCACGTCGCGGAGAACAATGTGGCGTTGCCAGCGTGACGAAGAAAATATGCGGAGAATCGGTGCATTCGATCGGGAGAGGAAGATGGTGATAATTTGTCATCGCAATACGCGAGCAGTATTTTGTGCGCAAAGTACATTGATAATTTAGAGATTATGTCGCTATTGTTCGCGCAAGAGTTCCTTTTCTAACAGTAAATAAATCTTATTTGCCTTAATAAATAAAATTTAAGTAACGAGCTGTTGTTACTTTTGTTCGACAATAATTATTCTAATTTATCCGCGGAATTAGGGATATGCCCCGACATTGATTTTAATCGTGCGTTTCAATACACATCGCGTGTTATACTGCCTAAAAATACAACTTCTGATAAGCATAGCGACTTATGGGGATATAATAGCTGAAATATGTTGATGATAACGTTAGTAAGGGATGATCGATCAACGTCAAAGGTCGATTGGGAGTCGGGAGTTGCCAGTGCTCTTTTTGCCTCGAGAGACTAGCTTCTAGCACTTTATTTGTTCCCGCCGATACGGAAAAGTGGTTAAGTGTGTCACGATCAACGTGGTATCGTTGCTGTCAAAACTTCTTATGTAAACCGTTTTCATTATGTAAAAGTGAGAGCCACTTTACGACAAATGTTTAAACCGGATTTCTGTCTCGGCGACGAGCAACATGAAACACTAACACGCTGATAAAATCTGAATCAATAAAGTTGTGATTCAGCTCTGTGTTTGTTCAGATACGTAATGCTATGCGCCTTACAATGCGCGATGGATGTCGCGGTAGATTACCACGGGAGAAATAGTCTCCCGTCCCAATATGCATCATTCTTTCCCTCCTTAACTGCTTCCAATCGTTTTGCGCAATACGAGTCGTATAAGACTGCCTGAAACTTATCGGAGAACGTCGATCTAAATCGCACCGAATGTGACCGATAAAGGCGGCCTTAATGACATTGGCCCTCTCCACGCCGCCGGTTCGAACGAGAACACATTCGATTCGAAGTACATTTATCTTGGCCCCATGGCACGCCGTTGTAAAGTATGGTTCCGGCGACCCTCCTTCGACCCTTCTGCCAGCTTCCGGACTATGCTCTTGATGGAATACGTGCGTGGACTGCACCCGCGCCTCCGCGGAATTCCTTCGCGTTTTTACGAACACTCGGCAGTTCCGCAGACTCCCCTTTTTCCGGTAGGGGAAAACCTGTTTGGTGTTTGTTTTATTTGAGAGGAAACGACTCGTTTGATATATTAGATGTAATATAAATAGCAAAGCGAAAGTTGTAAATACTTGAATTTGAGTTGTAAATACTTGAAAGCGGGACGTACGAAAGAAGGAAATACAAAACAAAAAAGTTCTTATATTCCTGTCTAACGGAAATTTACAAAATACGTCGAAATACGCATGCACATATTGTATTAGACACACAAAAGCAGCCCCGAGTGGTCAACCAACCGCTCTCACACGCTTGGAAACCGGATATTCTCCGACGCAGCACTGTGGAACATGAGACTTGGGTGGTGGATTCGGCGCCTCGTCGGTGGCAAAAGCCGGCTCGCAGTGATTTGTTATCGTAACACCGCGATGGTGTTTGCCTAGCAAATCCTTAGCCACGTCTGCCGGGCTAAGGCCCGGCGTTCTCTACCCGTTCCTCGCGCGGCCGACCCTCGCGCCTCCAACCCTTGAATCAACCCCTTGTAAAAACACGAGTTCACCTTGGGTTGGAATCAGCGGGCCGTCTACATGCGCATCTGTACGAGCTAACACCAGCTAATACCAGTAACGACGGCGGCGGCAATAGTAGCAGCAGCAGCAACGTTCGAATCGCGATAGTAAACGATGACGAAGCTACTGGGACGAGGTAGAAAGCAAACTGTGCCATGACCTGTGAACGCGCCAGGCTCTCCTCCTTCCGGCGAGCAACCTATATTTCAAGCGGTGATAAATCAGCTAAGATTCCGGAAATTTACGCGCGACCTGGATTCACCGCGGCTATCATTCCCGCCTGCAACGGAAAGAGAGAGAGAGAGAGAGAGAGAGAGAGAGAGAGGAGGGGGAGGGGAAGAGAAAGACAGAGAGAAGGAAAAGGGCTCGCATGGGAAGGCGCGACGCGAAAATGGCGAAGGAAGAGAATCGGGAGTAGAATAGCAAAAAGGATAAAAGGGGTCGTTAAAGGCGAACCGATCGTTTGATCGCCGTAACTAACTCTGCGAAACCGAAGCATAGCTTCGATAAACCTTGAAAATATTTCGCAAATAGATCTCAACATCGATGTCATTATTGTTTCAGATATCATTCCAACGTCATACAGCATGTATTATAAATTTTGCCACTAGACTGTTACATCTTTTCATTAAATATGCAAGAGAACTAAATGCATTTAAGCACTGTAATAATGTAATAGCAAAGTTTAATTCCGTACGTATATAAATTATAGAGTAACCACACTTCAGGTGTAATTGCTTTATAGGTTTATCGAGAATCAATGAATTTAATGATTTTTAATATTAATTAACTACAGCCAGTGCGGAAAAGAATCGTTATATCTATTTTTTTGGCATCAAAAATTGTGCTATTCAAACGATTCATTGGTAAAGGGTGGGGCATTTTAGGTGCCTGCAGCAGAGCTAGCAGCCACGTGAGTCGAGCTATCGATTCCTTCTAACCAACGAATTATTCCGCCTGCGCCCGGAAATAATCTACCCGTTGCTTCCCGAGTTTCAGTTTTAAGTACATGTTATTATAATCAAGTGTGTCATCATATCGTGCGCGGAGGATTTTTGCTCTAAGCACGAAGACTTGCGGAATAATTGATGCAACGGACTCCTCTTTCGATATCCAGTATCAGTTAGCGTACAACCACTCGCTGGAGGAGCTTTCGCCTAAAGTTTGTTGGTAAAAGTTACTTGGGAAATTTCTTTGAGATCGACTTTCGGGAACAAACATTATTTTTAAATGAATGCATTAACCTCGGCGACGAGTATAATCTACCTTCTTATAATTTTCGTGTTCAAGCTCGTGTTTAATATTATCGCGGCGTCGATGCTGCAATTGTGTAATTTCGGTTGTAATATAATTGTTATCGAAACGATAACAATTATATTACAATTATACATAAATTTAGGTAGCGCGCGTATTAATCGCAAAATAAAACGAAAGATCCAATTTCAGTATCCAATCTCCAGTTGTCATCATTATACGGCATACGCTGAATTTATTTCGATAAGTAGGTTACAGTTTAACATGTTCCCGGCGCAACTGCTCATGGCGCGACTGCTAATTATGTGCTAATTTGGAGCCAGTAATGGAACGCACTAGATAACGCTATCGGAATCAGCGTCAGCTGTTTTCATCGGTTGCTCGGCAACGGGAATCCAGAATGAGGAATACGCTGGCGTTTCCAATTTGTACGCTTTATGAGGGACTTTGCAGCATAATCCACGAAAAATTGACCGTCCAATCATCCGTGGCAAATATACACTGAAATTCCAAGTTTATCGACATTGTTCGCATCGTTGTTCACGTCACGATCAATATGTCCGCATTATTCTATCGTAAATTCAAGAGCATTGCGACAGTTTCGTACGATATTAAATATTAACGGAGTATATATCGTGTTAAATATTAACGAGCATGATTGCGTGGCGGACTTAATTGTAATTTCATGTCATGTAATAATAATTCCTTATGATATTCATTGTACTTTCTCTTGTACTAGAAAATATATCTTAAATATATATGTGTATATATATATATATATAATTTACAATATATAATCGCCTATGTAGCTATTATTGTAATCAAATTATTACCAATAGCATACAATATACGATCGAATGAACTAAATTGTATAACAAGACATGCGAAGTATTTCAGTTGGTGGAATATTCCAACGACGTCTCGGAAGTAAATTACGCTGATTGAGATCCCGAATTAATGTTTGTCTCGTTGACGATGCGCAACGTGCGCGGTTTTCACAATCGATCATTCGGCGAAGATCGGACTCCCATACTGGCAGATAGAATTAAATGTAGCGAAAAGTCGGGCGCGCTGCTCGCAGACCCAAAGATCAAAAGTTATCGATTTTCTGGCAGATGGTACAAATATCCGCCCCGATGAGTAAAGGTGTGTTAATTAAAGCTTCTCGTTAACGGCCTTGCTCTTTGCCCGGCCCCACCTACCGTCCGGATTTACTCCCCTATTTAATGTAATGATCAAATAAATCAACGACCCACAAACACCTCGTCAACATTCGAAACAACGCGGCTGTCGGTGAACAATGAAATCGATACGCTTCTTGCTTTTTAATTAAAATACACGTTAATTTTTTCGACAGCGAATGTAATGCTACGGATTATTGGAACGAGCGAAATTTATAAATTAATTAAAGGTTATAACAAGGTAATATGATAAAGAGCGAAAAAGTTTCCGGAATGAACATTATTACTAATGACGAGGGTATGCAAGAGAACTTTCGCATTTACTGCTGAGAGCAGTGTAATATTTCCTAATATTGCGCGCGGAGAAAAAATATATAATATACCATTTACATATTGCGATTCTCTCATATAATTCACTTCTTAAGACCTTTCTAGATCCATATCCCTGAAATATTATATATAATCCTATTCGTTCGTTGCGAGATAGAACGGGCAAATATCGAATTTCGTCAGATCGTCGCGTACAAACAGATCGAGACAACCAATTTTGCATTTTCTCACTTCGCCACTTGTCTCAGGTGCTTTAAGTTACGCTGGGAAACGCAAATCGAAGAGTTACTGAGAGACACGATAATTTCGCACAGTGAGAAAATACTCGTAGTTCTGAGACGAGAGGGGAAAATAGGTTCGTTGGCTTCTCGATTCGTCAGACGATAACCGAATTATAGAATTCTTTTTCAAGACTATTCCGTCTCTCTTTATATTTACAATCACGCAAGTTATTCGTATTTTTTTTTATATTATTAGTACAAGATGCTTGAAATAAATGCATTATTGCAAATAGACTTATGGTATTTAACTGAATGTGATATAATCTGTCGAAACATAGAATATACTGTTGTTCCCCGGATGCTTTTTAAGATTTCTCGTGATTTTCACGATTGATCGATCGGGCGACGATCGATATTGCTTTATCAATAGGAACAGCGTACTGCTATCGTGTGAAAAGGGTGAGATGAGTAGCGCTCGTCGCCAAGCTTTAGTAGTGAATCGATGTTATCGGAAGGTATCGCTATGCAGTAAGACCGTCGGACTTGTATTGAGTTCAACGCATGTTCAACACCCTCGAGGCTTCTCCCTATGTAGCGACACGTGTGTGCGTAACGTGTACGTGTGCGTAGACACGCATACGCACGGTTGTGCTGTCGCACGTGTGTATTTTTGAAGTAGCTTTGCCGGTGTTCGCACCTCCGCGCTATATATTGAGATAAATCCGTGAGCCCCAGACGCGCTTATGCAACGTGCAGGGGTGTCTGAAGCGGTCCTTCACGCCACCCCAAACGACTACCCATCGCCTTCTCTGTCACACCTCATTATGCCGTCGCTTCGTTAGCGCCGACGTCGCCGTCGACGAACAAAGGACGCGAAATCCGCGACGATCGGTATCCGCGAATGATGCGTTGCGCCGAGTGATTTTAAAGCTGCGATTCGAGGCCTACGCTTTTTTTTTTTTTTGAGCGACGACAATTTTATGCGGAGGGTGGAAGGAGAAGTTCACGCATGGTGAAGAAGATAAATCCGTACGCCGCGCCAGATTCGAGTGTAATGGATTAACATTTCCGCTCGCGCAATTATGCACGTTAATGCGCGCGTAAATACGGTCTACGCCGTATACACATGCACGAACGGATAACCGTCAAGGTAGGAGTATCACAGACAGATAACCCGACAGTCCGCACTCTCGTAAACCAGAAACTTGCGCAATCACAAGTTGGCAGAAGTCCGCCCCGGAGCTCGTGAGCCTGAAACTCATAAAACTACTGTAATTGTAAAACACGAAAGGGCATAGGCGGGGCCAAAATACCGGGGACTGACTGGCTTATGCATCACGGTTTACGGTATGAATTATTTCACTTGTTGAAATCATTATCTTTTTTTCTGACAATCTTCCGGGTATCGCGCCGGATTTTTTGCTCATTATATCTGTTCCCCGGGCGTCCGCAAAAAATTTTATGAAATAACGAAATCCGCGGCGGGTGTTCCGGAAACTTCAATAAATACAGCGTTCCTCTCGGAAAAGATCGCTATTTCGGCTTCGAATTGCTTACGTTAAAGCGAAAGATCCTCAAAGAGAGTTACTTCCTTTTATCGGAATTCGATATTCGCTTTCGTCTTGGGAAAGGCTACTTTGATGGTTCTTGTGGATCTTCTTTCTTCAGTAAAATCTGGCGCGGTAGGTTGGATAGACGCCACCGGATGACTTTCGGGGAAAATATATCATATTTCTTACTCGTTGTTGCTGCTAATACTCGTTTTGCGGTTTCTTTGAGGAAATCGTTTGCCTATTCCCAATATTGCGTTAGTAAGAGTATTTATAAAATATCGCGGTAAATGAAAACCATTAATTTTCATCCGAGAGAAACTGCGTTGCTCAAAGGTTTTCTCCGTAGGCTATTATTTTAAGAAAATTCCTTCCAGTCGTTGAATTCAACGCGATTCGAAACGGTTCTTTCTTATAAATTATCGGTGTACACGAAGTTACCGTTGTGCATGATTTCGATGAAATATCGACGAGTCTTGGAATACCCAACGTCGAAAGATACTCCATCTCAATGCACAAAGTGTAAAATGTTGCGATAACTGCAAGAGCTAACCGTGCAATACGTAATTTAAATTGTCTTTTGTACTGTATACTGCAGGAAATAAAGTACATTGTTGGACGTGTTTTTAACATTTCTATCATGTTGGCTCGAGCAATAAAGGCGTTACAGCCATCTGCGTTCAATACTCTTCTGTGCGTGCGCCAATTCATTAAAGCTTGGATCAGCCAGCTGCTGTACGCATAGTTAACAAAATTCATTACGCTTTTGAGAACACGTATATACACGCGCGAGAGTAAATCACTATGATTTTATTGGAGCGCTATGGGCGCCGTAGAGTCGATAATTGAAAGTTGTACCGTCACAATTATCGATTGTTTCTAACTCGTTGCATATAACATTGTAATTTATGCTCAAGGGATACGGTTCTGCAGCAAGATCCAACAAACAAGTATTAATTAAAGGACGTACTGCAAAGTGATGTGCGATTTCTCATTTTACGTCAAAATGTCGAGTCTATATATTGTTTAAAGGGCTTCGCGATTTAACGTTCATCCCTTGACACCAGTGCAAATGGGATTGTGGAATTAAAGATCAGCAAGGAGGGTAGCAGAGATATCCCGTTAAGGAAGATCGACCGTTAAGGAACATTTCGAGGATTCTCGTCTCGATAAGCCCCGCACCGATCTTCGGGCTTCTTAGAGGCGTCCTGGAATTATTTAGTGATGCGTAAGCCGCTCCGGGCTTGCCTCCAGACCGAGGTTAATGGCTTCGATTCCCAGTAGTGCGTTCGCCAAACCCTCTAAGTTAACGATATTTCATCGGCTCCTAACTCGTAAGTATACAATTACTCGAAATAGCTCGAATTATGACGTAATATATGTGCGTATATGTACGTAGCGCAATGCAGTTCTGTTTTATGTTCCCAACTGTTTCAACGTTTAAAGGAAATCGTTATCGACGCGAAAAAATCTCGACGCAAAAAGAAATGTTGTATCGTGAACTTCATCGGAGAGGCATGCGAGTTTTATACGCCACCATGATGACGGGTAGATGTTCGATCAGCGAGCAGATATGTATCGGTGAAGAATAACGACTCGACATGCATTACGTTGTACATAGGGATATAATGCCGGGAATGACTGCGCTGGATATGAAACTTCTCGATAATACAATCTTGTACTGCACTGGATTTACTTTTGCCGGCACGAAATCTGACAGTCAAGAGCGCAAAATTTTCGATATCGGAAGAAAGAGGACAGGAGGAGGCTGTATAGGGGAACTAACGCAAAAAAAAGAAAAAATAAGAAGCCGTAGAGGAATCGGCAGAAGCTCGAACGGTATTACGTTTATTTATTGATCGTATTTGCCTTCCAGCCAACTGAATCCTGGAAGAATTAATCCCGCTTTGCTCGGCCGAAGTACAGCATATTCGCGATGCGACGAAATAAACTGCTACTCATATTCCGTACTATATACCAGTGGAACTGTTATTTCGAGATAAAATTGAACAATGCGAATTGGTAAAACTTTGTAAAGCCTCTGGATGAATTGCAGTTACATTTCATCGTTATGACAAACGGATATTCTTCCATCGCGCTAATGTTTATTTGTTAAATGTAAGAGGATTTCACGGATATAATATATTCATATAGTTTGACGGAAACAATTCCTTATTTTGTTTGAAAACTTGGAGGACGCACTCAGCATGGTCACAAGTGCCATACGTCAACCTTTGCACTTAGCCTGATTAAATCTTTCCCGAGGTTAAACGCGAAAGAACTTCACGAACCGGGCATATCTTATTCTGTTGGCAGTTTTCGTTCTGAGGTGAACTCAACGAAACTAGCGGAAGCGGCGGAGGAGAGCCGCGGACCTCACGGAGATAGGAAGACGCTCGACCAGAAGGTGACAGAGAAGGGCGGAAGTGGTTGGAAGAGGCATTATATTATGTGCCACGGGGCTAAATTGAATTCTCGCGCCGCCGCTTTCCGGAAATAATATTATGTTTTATGTCCCCGACACCCGCGCGGAGCCCTATTGGAATCCCTTAATAGGAATTTTTCACATTTTCCGCCAGCTCCCAGCGAATAAGATCGGCGAGAGGTGGCAGCATCCATTGGCACAGATTCCGATCTGCCGGGGATTGAAAATGGCGGAGGCGAGCCGGGGAACACCACTGCGGCTTTCCTACCGTTCAAAACCGGAGGTTGAAGCGTGCGCGTGGAGTGCGGCGACGGTGGTGGTGGCGATGGGGTACCGCCGCGGAGAGTTTCTGTCCCTGTTTGCTTTTGCTATTCGCTTTCCTGCCACGGATGGGCGCGAGGAAAATTCCCCGGCACCGCTGGCTGGTACCATCGACGCCGATATCAATGGCTAAGGGTTGCCATCATCTTCCGCTGATAGGAAGCTCTGGTTTCTTCAGCCCTCGGGATAGCGTGGCGCACGCGACGCTCTATAACTTTTAGAAGAACGACGCTAATCGGGGAACACCTGCGCCTGTGATATTTTACGTTTGCCTCGAGTCCTATAGGACGAGACTAGGTCAAATTATTATCATATCTCTTTCAGGAGTTCAGTTTGTGTAGGTCTTATACCACGGCAGATTCACTGAATAGAAACGTCTTAAAAATTTCGAACAATTGGTTGGAACGAATAATGCGACGAAAGAGAATCTGAAAGAGCTATAGAATCAGAACCGCATTAAAGTAACTTACTGAAAAATGTTTGGATTAATGGTTAATCCCTTGTGTTCCTCTTTTTTTTAGCCATTTTCCCTTCCCTTTAGATGCGGAGAGTTCGTTTCAGCGGTGATACAATCCATTCGCGGTTTTCTCGAAAAGCGATCACCCATGGTCGGTAACCAATGGGATCTATTTGTTTGAGGTGTATGCACCGCGCATGCTATTTTCAGTTAAATCGCGTGTACTCGGCGATCTCGCGGTTAAACGCGCCACGTTCTATCGCAAACAAAATGCGCACGTAATAAAGTTGGCAAACGTTTTTCCTACCCCGCTCCCCCTCTTCCTCCTCCCCCGCCCTCTCCTCCAGGTTGTATTGGGAGATACGACCTTTTTTTTAATTGCAACATGAATTTTTTAAATCGGGCAGCAACTTTAAATATTCATGTCTCGTCCCGGAGCGGCAATCCATTTCACGGAACGCAAACTGCCGGTTATTTCTCCTCGTTATTGCGTACGCGCGGCATTCACAGTGATGGCATAAGCGTTGATTTACAGATAATTTATTGACGCACGCTCTGTCTGGGTTCCACATATATTTAGCATAAATAAATTTGTCATACGACTCGCTTTCCCATGTGCTCCCCTAACGGAGATAAACGATTTTCAACGCCCGTTTCTTTTGGTTACGAGTAAAAGGATATTGTACTGTGGCACTATCCTTAGAGCGCTCCACCACGTATTCTTAATTACGCGCCGTAAATTCCTGGCGTGTAATGATAAACCTGTTGTATAGGTCCGGGGGATATGAGGGAATATTTCAAAGTTAAAAACATTTTCGCGGCGGACACTCTTTCCAGGAACGTACGAAACCTATCTGTAACCTGGCTCAAGACAGTTTTATCGTCGTCGCGAGATATACAGGTACCAGACTCGGGGGCGCGCAGGTCTCGGAATCGATTTACCGCGCTCATGCTTTACACGCGAGCAGTTTAGTTTCGCGGTGTACAATGGATTTTTGGAGCTGCAGGTCGTGCAACGCGATTTTTGAAAATTACGATCGCACCGCCTCCGGTATGTACGTACGCCCCAACTGTGCGCTCTCGCGCACCTCTCGTCCGAAATTCGTTTAACGATAACTCGCCAAGACGCATTAGCATAAGCGCATTCAAACGGAATAGATACAGGTGCTAAGGCTCCTTTTCCCACGAATGATATTCAAATGTATTCCGAAGAGGTGTGTCTTTGGTGCGAAACAGCTCGTAGTTTTACGAGTTCATCTACGCCGACGAACGTTTAATGCCCCGCCACTTTCCGCGCCGGCAAATAATGCAACGAGCCAAAGTGAGAGAAACGACGGAATGATGTTATTACCATAACATCAGCTGATTTGATCTTGAGCCTTCTGAATCACGTATTTTACGAGAGCCGAGGTATATTTCCCATCTAATAAAGTATCGATATCTTGTTGCGAGAGATACGAGCTTAGTCGAATGACGCGATAGCGAGATTCGACTGGTTTTACCTCGTAAAAGTTCCATTCGCGCGGAACCTCGTGATTGCGTGCTAAGGCTCCGTAAAAGGTGCGCTCGTTGTCGTGGGACTTATCGAACTATCGACTCGCTTCCGAAGCATTCGCCCTCGCTTTCATTGGCCCAGATAAAAAAAAAGGCTCGAAGCTTATTTGTCGGCGAGTCGTTCCTTCCGAAAGCGCGGCATTTATCGCGCCGAGATATATGGAAATTGCGCGGAAAGATAACGGAATTCTCTTCGCTTCCTTGGCGTTGGCCCCTAAACGAGCCGGCGCGGCGTCTTCGGGAGATCGCAGATATCGCGAACGTATCTGGCGATTAATGAGGATTCCGCGACGTATATAGGCCAGGCGGTATTCTCGTTCGTTTCGATTCTAACTACTGCGATTTCGCGCCTCGTCGTCGGCGTCGTTGTCGTTGGCGTGTTCTTGGGGAGCACGCTCGAGTTGGAGCGATGAATTCGCAAATTTTCCTCGTCCGGAGTAATTTATCGCGCTTGGCGTTTGCCTCCTCTCGTCCCGATTGCGACCTGTTAGATCGAGTGCGATTGAATGAAAACAGCCGTGCTCGTTGAGTTTATTTACACATCATTCTGTATAACTTTCAGCAAGCGTTTATACGATCAAATGAGAATATCGCTGCGATTTGTGCAGCCGCTTCAATTGCCTCAATGGTGAGAGATATTTTTATTGCGTCCTGATGGTAGTTGAAGTAAAATGTTCATTAAGCAGAATCAATATTGCCGTCCGTATATACAAAATAGGCGTACGCGAAAATTTTATTCGGCGCGAATTGCCGCCTGTTTCGATATTCCGTGCAGCAAATAACACTTCGGATATCGGCGAAAAATAACATGTTTGCACACATCCACATTTTAACGCTTCCACGTTGCGATAAAATGCAGAGGCGAATACTTCTTACAATTTTTACCTCTAATTTTCTTGTTGCATCGAAACGTCTCGTACACGCGATGCTTTCAAAAACACGTTGGAATTTATCGATAATTTTTAGCAGCTTTGCGCTTTTGAAATTTTTATCGCGTGTGCCGAACAATAAATAGAAAATATATTACGTGGTAAGTTTATTACTGTGTTACGATTTTATGCATACACTCCAATTCTTATTAACAAAAAATAATGTATACACATCGTATTTGCATTCATTACGTCACGGGTAATGAAGTTTCCATATTTAAGAGAAAGAGAAAGATTTGCATAAAATAAACATAATAGCACACAATGGATATTTTAAGTAAATGTACACAGCCGTGAAAAGAAATACGATGCGCAACGACAGATATTGGAAGACAGACATTGGCAATGTCCTTTAAGCGAGTTGCCTCGTGAAAATATCGAAAGGTTCTTAAACTCGTAGATTTCAATCGTGAGGAAAACACTCGGTTCTTCCGAATTAATTTATCTCGATGCTACCGTGCATTTCACGGCTCTCTCCTCCGCCTCTCGATTCATTACATCTCCGATTGCGACGTTCTACTTCCTTTTTCACCGTTTAACGACACTTAAAGTTCGTAACTCCCCAGCAGCTTCGATTCGCCGAGTAACTACTTGGTAATTTCTGCGCGACATTATCGCTTACGTCGCTGGATTCATAAAACTTTAGCGTGCACGACGAACGCGTCAAATAACAGCGTGAAAATGAACTAAACCCCGCGATCGCGTTGCAAGCGTGAAAGTAACGAGAAGCTGTGCAATATTGTATAAAACTGGGTCGCTATCGACTGCGTTTCGCACGCTGCCTTCGTGAAACAAAATCAAACAAGGAGAAAAATTTCGCTTAAAAAGTGCAGATATTGTTATACGGTATAAATTATAACTGAGAATTTCTACGTAAAAACTGGGATTATGACCGAACCTAAAATTATATACATTTTTACATATGGATAATGATTACATTTCTGATAATCATTTGTGATCAGATTTGAACACGTCAATTGTTAGAAAGAATAATTAATTTTTGTATATAAAATAATGTATAAAAACTTCTGTTGTTCGTCTAAATCTTACAGTTGTATTCATTATATTATATATATCGATATCATGACTGTGAGATAGTCATGACCTGATAGTCACGGATATCGAACAAATGTCGCAGCAACGTTCTACACTCTACAGAATGTGGCTGCCGATCGGTACGATGTCGGCGCGGTTGAATGGCAGGCGGGTTGCATCGTGGAAACAACAAAGCCGAATATCGATTAAACGCTGCATCGCGTTCTCTGCGTGCAGGTAATTAGTAGATGCACGGAGAGTTTTAATGGGCCTTTAATAACACGCAACATCAAATTATAAGGGTGGGTCGTAGACCCTCGCCTAACGTACTCTGTGCGCTTCCACGCAGATCTCGGGCGTTCCTCCACAGGCAACATAGTGTGTTGCTAGCGATTGCGGTTGATTTGCAAAATAATTTCAAACCCTTCCCCTGCCCTGTCCAACATAGTCGAGAGTTCGCGGATTGTTTTTCTCTCGTCAGGGGAAGAAACGCATTAATACGTCGAAGATCGTAAATTGTGTCAGGCGGACGCCCGACGAAATTACAACGGTCGTGGCAATATTCGCTACGTGATACCGACGGGCGCGCGAAACAGCGACGAAAATTTAATAACGTACGTGCGCGGGCTCTGATTGCGATTGAATTAATTACACGGGGATATTTGTTAATCGATTGTTTTCAAAGTCGCGCGCGACTATACCGCCGCTCGCTCGCGGTACCAATGGAAGCACACACCGCGGGTTGCGAGAATTACGCGCATTAAGCGCGAGCTTACGCTTTAATTTAGCTCGCTGCTTTGACTCGATTCCCGTTCCTTAATCACGTTACAGTTCTATATTACTTCGCGTTATCGTCCCATTTTGCGCGGGAAGGAAAATGGATTAATTATACGAGTCGAGGTATAATACGCGCGCTGTTAAACTTTTTACGAAAAAGAGAACGCCGGAGGATCGCCGGCATGCGCTTGCAATTCGCTCGCGCACAAAAGTTCGACACTTTCCAAATCGATACTTCGCCCGGCTGTGCGGGCTTCTCTCTCTCCCGGCAATAGTAACGGGGTCAAAGCGATTCCGGAACCGCTTGGAAATCGACTGCAACCGCATGGATCCGGGTTACCACCGCTCGTTCTCAGATATTGGAAGTTTCACTGGTGGTCGTTACACCACACGGAATTAATTGGTTTAATTAAGTCACCGAATTGCACCCGCTCACGGATTCGCGCCGGATTAATGCGTGATCAGATACGGCGCGCACCTGTTTGCCGTCGGGGAGGGATGCGACGCAGGGAATATTCGAATTGCCATCGATATATATGTGGATCGGCAGCCGATCGATTACGAGCCGGCGATTTATTTGAGCGATCGAGCGTCATTCTATTTGCGGACAACGGTGTATTCTATTGCCGGGCTCGGTTTCGCCGCGCTGTTATACGTGTGTGGGACGCGGACGGATTTTGCGGAAGCGCCGCGTGAAAAGGTACAGCGGTTTTATTAATGCGCATTAATCGCGTTGACGAATGACATGGAAACCCTTTCCTCCACGGCGACGTTTCTTCGGAGCAACACGCGGCCCGTCGCCAACGTGCATATTGAACGTGCCCGAAATTATCGCACGTCGCTCCTAGAAAGACGTAATTGTAAAGAATGACCTCGTTTTTCATTAAACTGCCCATTAGCCGTTCCTGCCCGGCGGGCAACATTAAAACCTTGAGCGAAAGGGTAAAAGGGTTCCTGAAAAACGTCCGTGGGGACCTTTTCTCTCGTCCGAGAGAGAAAGAGAGAGGGAGAGAGAAAGAGAGAGGACTCGTCCGCTTTCGCAAGGACGTGGCAATTATTCACGACGCAAAGGCCACCGCCATGTAACCGCTTAATTGTCGTTTTTATATATCCACCGGGTGACTAACACCATGCGAATCGATATCGTGGACATCGTGTATTTTCCCTCGCCGGAGAAACAGTACTCTTTAGTTACACCGGTTATATATTGCGGTCGACCGAGAATATCTCGCCGTTACCTTTGGCGAATATTAATTCATGAGCGTCGAGGGGCCGGCCTATCTTAGATAAAGTTATCGTACGAAGTAACTAAATAATTACCGTAACGTTATTAAGGGCCGTGTGTGGCGCCACGTTAATTATATGTTCGTGAGAAGGTATGCTTGCAGCAGAAGCGACCAAAAATAGAACCTTAATTTGCGACAAAAGCTTTAAATTCGTTATCGCGATATTTCTGTTGTATACTCATTGATCGTGGAATTTCATCGTGAATGCTGTGTCGTGCGAATAAAGAAAAATATCACGTTCTCGTATTGAAAGCGATCTCCGTCCGCGGACTGACAGACATGTCATAGTGCTCGCGATGATGCTATACTTGCGGGGACCGTCAACTCTGGGGTTTGCACGTCTGCATCTTACAGTTTTGACGCGTGATTCCGTCTTCTCGCGGATAGGGCAGGTAGAGGGGGAAGCGAGGGGTAAGGCGGGATATAAGCGCGAGACAGCGGGAAAAAGAGAAGAAAGGGAAAAAAGATAGAGGACAGCCGAGGACGGCGGGGGACCGAGAGAAGAAAAGACACGAGGAAGAAGCGTCCCGGGAAATAAGATTCTGACTTTACTTCTTGACGTATCCGTCTTTCTATGGCGGATCTTCCGGGATGCCGGGAGTAGCAGGTAGCGGCGCGGTAGGGGATGAAAAAGGAGCGACTGCTGGAAATATCTTACGGACGGCTGATGCGATACATTGTCTTTGCTTATCTCTTGCGGTGTACGCGCGCGTATACACACATATACATCACACACACATACACACGCACGTACCTACACGCATGCACAATCACCGACTGGAATCAACATATGCATTACGTGCTTGAAGAGTTCTCCAGGAGCCAGGAGTGTACGATACACGTCGATGTTGTGTATGTATGCGGTGTCCTCGAGAGCTAGATGCGCACTCGCGATATATGCAGCCAGCCGATCGATCATACGAATCAGATGCGAGGCGCGAGAATCGACACTGCTGTAATTAATAACGTACAGCAACAGTGGACAGTGACCGATTGCTCAATAAGAACACTTTCCATCTCTTGATGCGCGTCCATTAGATTTAGCGCGATATTTGCAAGATAAATTATCTATAGCGACGTCGCCGCTTAAAAATTATCGTAATGACGATTAAAAGTTAGGAAATAATTCATAAACGTTGTAAATCATGGAAGTGGATTAAATAATATGATTTATACGTTTTTACGGGTATTTCTTTCGAAAGTATTGTTTATTAAGTCCGATATGGGGGAGAAAAAAAATCCCCTCTGGAAATCGCCAGGGTTATCGAATTTCGATCACGTTCCTCTACCATATACTTTCCATGGATTCGTGCGAATGTCGCGTTCTAGAACTGGGGGGAGCCTCGTCCGCGATATCGCGTCCGCAAATTTAATTCTTCCACTGTATGTGTACCGCTATTGCCGGGAATTTCCGCGCAAGGCGGAAAGAAACGAGCTGCGCGTTCGCGGGTGCGAGAAAAAAAGATGCGACCGACTAATCAAACAGAAAATGCGACGAATAGCGCGGACGCGGCAAGGCTCATGTAATTACAACGAACTCTCGTTCGCCGCGCGTTTCCCCAATCAACGGGCGTTAATTAATCGAGCTATCCGCCAGGGTGACCTGCGAAAGATGGGCGTATCCTTTGTCATCCAGCCGCGTTCGCATCACCGTTCTTCGCGCTCAAGCACGGAAACGCGCACCTATGCACCTGCCGCGGGGGTTAACGCGGGAGTTGATGTATTGAAAATAACTCTCGTCCGCTATCTGGACAGCTTATCATATCCATCATTCCGCCCTATTTGTACGGTGGACACGCCTCGACCTCGCGCGCATGGAAAACGCAGATCGCCCGAGCGCGAGCAAGATTGCAACTCGCCTGCTCTTTTTTTTTTCGGTGTCTCAGATTAGGACAATACTGCTTTTCTTTGGCCCTGCAATGTGACCGATTGAAAAATGATTAAAAGTTAAAATATCTAAAGTTACTGTTTAAAAATATTATGGAAATTTAATGAGAAATGAATCTACATGCTTCTAAAATAGCAATAATTTCAGGAAATAATGATTTTACAAATTATATTAAAATATGTAACGTAGTCTTAATATTATCAGTAAGTTATTTTAGGATCAAATTTAAGTCGAGCCTCACGTGCGAGCGCGAGCGCACATGATAAATGCGTACAGCCAAGGGAGTGCGATTACGGGATGCTCCGTAAATAATAATGACGCTTTTTAATTAAATCAACGAAGAAAACATCTGCGGTAGTATAACATTGAAAAATATGCTTGCTGGATTGATATGACGCTCATGTCATGTAAACTTTAATGGATTTAAAATATATGAAAAGCGCCAGCTCGTGTTGCACGTATTTAGATTACACAACAAGATTGACTCTGAATTGTTTTAATAAAAGAAACAAATGGAGACAAAAGATACGTGTAGAGTTAAAAAAAAGTTTCAAAAGAAATCAGCATCGTTCGCCGCATTTTGCGGATATTAATATCTCGGGACGTAATTTTCGAAAGTTAAGCGACCGTGTGATTTTACGCTTATTTACCCGCGAAAATCGAGGGGCCGCATATGTTCGCTTATAAATATTAACAAGAACGTCTCATTATTTCACGTTTTGAGCTCATAAGCCATATTTACGGGCGATGTTCCTTTCCCAGTTTTAAGCTTTAGGAACTCTGCCGTCGCGGCCGCGCGATACCGCGGCGGATCCTTCGAAGGGACGCCTTTGTTTCGCTATCAATTCAGGGCTATAAATTTAACACACAATTTTATCCCGCACGGTGGCGGTGTATTTCGATTTACTCGCGCATCTGCGCCGCCAGCCATGGGCATCTTTTCATGATTTTCTTACGCGGTATATTTCACGACATAATCCCGGGGTAATGTAATTCATTTACCCGGAATGCACCCGCTTACTCGGTAAATGAATTGCAGCAACGCTCATTACGCTTCGCGGGCGAACTAAATCAGAATGCGGAAAGATTCTCGGCGGTTGTTTCTTCGCACAGTATATACGAAGGCATACGCGCGATTTGCTGACAAACTTGTCGACTCGTCCCCATCATTCTTACAATTTTAAAATACTGCAAAAATACGATATAATCACAGGCAGTTGTGACGCAAAAAATCCGTTTATAACTTTATTACACAACTGGTGCATGCATAATGTAAATAATGTGTAAAATATCAATGTATTATAAATTCAACTTGTTATATAGATGAAATATTCAGAAAAGTTACCGGAATATACTGCAATAAGCGCCCGATATGCTGTAATCGACAGGATCTCGAAAGCCAGCGTGCAAAGCTATTATCTGCGGCTGATGGCTTTCACAGTTGCTTTTAAGCCGGAAAAGGTTTTTGCATGTTTAAAATAAATAAATAAACGTGATACGACATAAATGCAAAGTGCGTGAGAGCGTTTTGTCATATGCACATATCGTTGCGGATAGACCGAACATTTTCATTCGTTAAGCATAAATATTTCCGCAGCGGATACTTTATAAATAAATGCATGTACATTATTAATATAATTTAAATGAATTGAAATGTTCATTTACCCGAGAGTAATTCGCAAGAGATAAAGCGTCCCAGAAATATTTTGTTTCTGCTGAGATAACAATTTATCATTAGTATACGCTTCAGTAAAACGCTAATAAATCACACAATTGCTACACATCGCGGTTATAAATACATAACAATCGTGCATTTCAAATTTGTAAAGTAAATTCACGAGATTTAACATTCATTTCATTGAGAATTCTATAAAAGCTCGTCGCGCCGAGAACTTTATTAGGCGCGCGCATTCGAAAATCTCGCTCGAAACAACAAATACTTTCAATAAGGAAACCAGCGTGAGTTTCGCGCACGAATAAGTAATACAAGTCCGGAAATGGAATTTGAATAGAAACATTCAACCGGAACGAACTTTACCGCGAGCTCGTTCCGGCCACTCGATAAAAGCTCAGGTATATTTCGACGGCGCATAGTAGTCGAGGGGCTTCATAGCTTTTAAGCTCGCGCTGAGAACGTGAAGAACTCTCTCTCTCTCTCTCTCTCTCTCTCTCTCTCTCTTCTTCATTCTCCTTTCTCTTTTAATCTATCTTCTTCCCTTTCGCGCTACAGATTATCCTACATAATAATTTCTAAGCCACGGGTAGTCCGCCTACGCGTTATCTCGCATTATTTCTCGTCGCTCACGTTGGAATTAAGACGGAAAATATAACGAGATGAAGCGGCGGCGCGCGCGGCTCGGTCGTTCGTGCACAACAACCGAGGAACAACGACGTACAGATAATCTAAACGCGGTGCGATGGAGTGGTGGCAGCCTGGGCTACACCGGTTGTCAGCCCGTGATAGATGGACGTGGGGCACGTACCGGCGAGAATTCGTCTTCCTTCTTTTTCATTTCGTGAACTCCGCCTTATATTTTCCGTCGCGCATTTTCCGCCGCCGCCGCCGCCGCCGTCCGCTCGATACCGCACGACCGATATTCCTCTCCCGGGTACTCCACGACTCCGTTCCACGATCCTCGGCGGGAGGATCGGGATACCGCCTCCCTGAAAGCACCACTTTCCGTGGTTCCAATGGTACACGTCCAAGGGGGAATCATTCCGTTGTTTGAACTGTAAAATAACTCTCCTGCACGTATATTCGTCGCATGTAGATCCGACGATCATGCGCTACCCTGCGATTTGTCGGCTGCACGTTCCTTTTGATTAGAAGGTAACACGCGTCTCTTGGAATTCTGATACTTTCTTATTGAACGTGCCGGAACTACGCGGATTACATCGCTGTTCGAAATGTTCTCTTGCAGAGTTGTCACAGGGCATACACGTTTCCGCACCCTTCAAGGCAAGCGGCGTCTTCACGCCCCAATTCTTTCGTCCTCCGGGATTGGAGACGAGCGAAATGGCAGACAGAAAGAGAGATTAAGACCTTATTTCCGTGGCAAAATGCGTCCGGCACTTTTTCCACTTGTACATTCCCTTCCCTTTTTAATTAAATTTAATTACAATATAAAATGCTCCGTTTGTTATTCTTTCATCAAAAATGCGCGCGTTCATTATTTCTTACATGCAGTAACGCGATTTATTCTTTTATAGAACGCTACTGCATATATGCAGAGTTTTCATGATGTAGAGATGTAATACTTAAAATGCGCAACTCTGATTAAAGTTGCTGGACAGACGCGAGTGTCTTCCTTTTTAAAATTTGCGCGATTTCTCTTGGAAGGCGAGTAATGAAGAGTTTGCGATGGTATATTCATGCCACGTACATGACGAGGAAGAAAGAAATTCTACCTTCCGCGCGATTCTTCACTCGCTACTTACGTTTTATTCCACTCATCAGCTTTCCCACCCCCTTCCGCGGTACGTGCACGTTCTAATTCTCACGTTCCCGACGGTACAGACAGAAAAAGGAAAATATCCCGTGTGAGAGATGTGTAATCCGCTTTTTTTTCACCCGGGGAGGATAAAATAAAAAATATAATGCGTTGATGAATTTGAGAAAATTAGCTTTACCAGCCAGCGGTTGTGGATTGTAACATACCCCACATGGCTTCAAGAAATTACACGGACCACCCTGCGCCTTTCTTTATTTTGCATTTCATACATCTCTACTACTGACATTTTGTAGACAGCATGAATGCCTGCACATGAATATAACACCACGTATTTTGCTCACATAATTCTATGCAAGTTTAAATATTTAATTTAATTAATTTAAGTTATTAGTTAATTAGTTAATTAGTTAATTAGTTAATTAGTTATACATACAAATAATTGTATTAAAGTATATATTACTTTGCTTGACATTAATCACATATATGTTGTTATATTTGCAAAAAAAAATTAAAAATCACAACAATCTTGGATATTTTGTTTTCTTAATTCCAACGAATTTTCTTCACCGTACTAGAATGAGTTAGACATTTTTCTACGTATTTATCTTAATCTTTTCCATTTCCTCGACAAACATAATGCAAAGCGGGATAGCTTCGAAATTATTCATAAAATATGCATGACAATGGAACAAATGTCCCGTGCGAATTCTTTGTTTTAGTATTATTTCATTTCTATTCAACTCTCATCGTTTTCCGGTATTCAAGATAGACAATCTGCCGAAGCTTTAATTCCGATGCTCATAGTAATACCAGGGGCGAGTGAAAAGAGACTAGTAGAGAATGTCTAATGGCGCTTTTCTCATGCGCTTGAAGTATACTGAGCTCTATGTGTTCGTGCACATATACGTATATCATGCGCTTGTACATCGCGGGTACAACAAACGAGTCTTCAGTTAGCCGGAAGGCAAATCTAAACACAGCCTCAAATGTGTCTACAGCTTTCGCAATTCTGCTGACTGTTCTCAGATATTTCTTTCTAAGTGTAAAGAAGAAAAAGAGAAAAATTTATGTGCGATAACAATTAATACTATAACATTTTCTTAATTAAGATATTAATGTATTATCAATAACAACAAAACCGGAAGTTTTGCAAAGTTTATACTACTTAGAGACAATTCTAAAATATTGTGGAATGAAGAAAGTAGACGTTTCTTATGGAGAACAAAAAAAGATAAGAACAAAAATAAATTTAAATAGAAAAAAAATTATTATACTATTAGAACTCCGTTTATACAATAAAATGTACACGATATTTTAAAACGTACAGAGACTGTCATATCAGGTGTGTTCTAAAATGTATGTATTTCAATGCGTTTAAAGAATTCCTATAGTGATCGATTTTTACGTATTTTTCAACAACGAGAATTTTATTCTGGCGTCAAACATGCGGTGGTACATCGTGTGGATTATAATCGTTCTCTGTCAACCGTGAGGCGAATATTCACGTTGGCCGGTAAAAACGGGGATAAAAATCTGACAGGAAATATTCGCTTAAAATTCGTAGCAAAACTTGATTACCCGCATCCACTTCGCTAATTAGAAAGTCAAATTTGAATTCATTATTAATCCTTTTTTTATTTTTCGTATATTATTCCTGATCTCATGAAGAGAACAAAAAAATTTTCAATCTGCAGTGATTTATGATTATTATTAGTATAATAAATGCCTGTACATGTTTGTAACGTTAACAGTGACAATAATTATATTTAATTTCAACGCTACTGTAATTTACATTTCGCAAAAGAGGATAATAACGTTAATCGCATTTAACACCGAATAATCCATAAATTTCTTGCATATTTCATTGTTATCAATCGCGTTTAGTTATCGCGTGTAGAACTAATTAGGAATATCAATTAAATGAATATTTTGTTAATGTACCAAGCATTATTACGTAATATGTGATAACAGCTATAATATTTCTGCAAATAATGTTTGCTTGTCAGAAAGGACATGTTTTTTTCGAAAATTTGCACCAAATGCTTAACTAGGAAATTCATCCAAAAGGTGAATCATGACTGCGATATGCGATATACTTCTTGAATTATGTTTGTGGTGTTCACTGACTATATAATCACGGAATTAATGTTCTATGACGTGGAAAAAAAACAGATTTAAAAAAATGCACCAGGACACACACTTGTAAATGTTCATCACAGATTATGCTTGGAACAGTGATGTACACGATGTATCTAAACCTAAACAAAGCAATGAGGGAGTCCGAATTCTGTGTCAAGTTATGAGAACGCGGGATGTGACTGTATATGTTACTAAGCAGTGCATTTGCGATTCCCGGCGCGAAGTAATAAATTTTTTGCAAAAAAGCGCTTTTGTTCGCGCACGTGTATTATTTTATGCGCCTATGTGAGAACGCGTGATAAAAAAAAGAGAGGAAGAGAGAGAGAGAGAGAGAGAGAGAGAGAGAGAGAGAAAGAGAGAGAGAGAGAGAGGGAGAGGAAATATAAATCGGGAGGAAAACGCTCTGAATCTCGGGACAAAATACGACGGGGGGCAGTCGCAGAGTGCGCGACACTGGGGGTGCTGCAGTTGTACATTTCGGTGAACTGACGATCGGTATACGTTGAATTTCGGCTGAATCTCATTATTCCATAAAAACGAAGTTATGCGGCGCGGTTCGCAGCCTCGTCCTAATGGCGCCATTCGTTTCGGGAGTACAAGGGAGAGGGACAATGGTGCAAAACGCGAATCGTATCAACGGCTATAACGCGCGTGACGAGGGAAACTATGGAATTTAAATGCGAGATTGGAAATGTCCGAAATTATTCTCGCTCTACCGAAACGAAAAAAAAGTTTTCGAAGCTTTTCATACGTAAATGATGCTATTGCATTTCGGATTATTCGTGCGCAGCGTCATATCGGAAACAGGAAATATTTTAAAATATATCTAATGGTGTAGTTTAAATCTTAAAATGAGGAGATATAATTAGTCGATATTAGGAATATCAGGAACATTAAAAAAATTTTATTGATAAACGCATTTGCAATTGCAATTCGACTTCTCTTTCAGCCATTGTTCACCCGACCGTTCTAAACAACAACGAGAGCGAATGTTTGAATAACTTCAGGCTAAATTAACTGGCTGTGTAAATCATCGGGAATGGACTAAACGTCAGTAAGCAACCATCGAACGAATGCTTAAAGTTATATTTATTTACGCAGTCCGGAAAGTTATATTTTGCCCCTCAAAGGGCGAGCTAACTTCACGCGCGTATGTCTTTTTTCATATTATTATTTACAACTTTGACTACCAGTTATCGAGAATGAATTATCAAATACTATCAAACGACCACCATCGAGTGGTAGTGGCCGTTAGTGGATTTTCATTAGTGTGGGGGAGGGGGGAAGCCAACTTCACACAGCTAAACCAATTCGTCCGCTTTCTCTTTCCGATCAGGAGGACGAAGTAGTAGTTCGCTAGTATATGTCAGACATACGATGTTTCGCGCACAATTCTGAGATAAATGTGTGATGAAGTTTACACAAAATCTAAAGTAGTTGAATGCCGTAACTCCCAGTATAGACAGTTGCGAAGTATCTGTAGTCTCGAAGGATCGATATTGGAGAGATGACTATTTATAGAACTACATTTAATGGAGGAAAGAAAAGGCGAAAGAGATATATGAATGGGGCGAGAATACCGCCGGCTTTTACTTAAGAACGAAAGTTTCCGCTTCGACAGTTAAGCAAAACGAGTTCCGTTCTGATTCCTAAATTCGAGGTAGGTGAGAAGTTGCTAACAGAAACGGACGAAAATGAGAGAAAACCTAGACGTCGCGACGACGACAATTTCGCAGTGAAGTTGCAATCATATCACTTCGCGGCCGATACATCGACGACGTGCGCTCCGCTCGAATTTCGTGCAAACATTTCGTATATAGCGGCGCGCGCGTCGTTTGCAGCGGCCGTGATATTAAATTTTCCGTCAGAACGCGGGTCCGGAATACAACATAAAAGCGTGGGCGGGCGCACGGGGGGGGGGAGGGAGTTTGTCAGAAACGTGTATTGTTTACTGCACGACCACGCCTCCGCGATTTCCATTGCATTCCGTGGCATTTTTTGCTAACACGTTCCCGTGCTTGTATGCGTCCGTGTCCCGAGCCGTTGTGCGCAAAAGACAAGCGATATACGCTGAAATTGCGATAATGGGACTATACCGATTTTTTTTATGGTCCCTGTGTGCCGGCGGTTCTCGTGATTTTTTTGATCGTGCACACAGGTACTTGCTAGAGAGAAAAGATTTTGTAATTGATCAATACATTTTTTAGATGGATGTACTGCAGGTTTATCTCGAATATCTTTATGACATTGTTATCATGAATTAAATAACTCTTTCGTTGAAAGTTGACGCAAAAGCGTTTAAATGCTCAAAGGACTAAAGAATCATGATTAATAGAATCGTAATGTTCCCCCGAATAAAAGTTATTTTGTTCGTACAGTTGCGATAAAAATAGATTGAGCGAAGGCTTCAAATTATTTGCACAAAGTGTCAGAATTTTCCACGGCCGTGATATTTGGATAATATGATAAAATAGTTTGTCGCGATTTGGCTTGTCTGGTTCATTTACATATGTATATTAATCGATATTGTCGCGTACGTAGAGGGACGCCGAGGATATGATATTATTTTGGGTATCATCTGTATGCAGGGCACGCAAAAATCGTGGTAATTCATTGGCGATTAAACAAACGGGCGTTTCAGCGTGGCGATTCCTCAGCTGAAATGATCGCTCTGCGGTAATCAGCATAACAAATTTCTGTATATAAATCAGCACTGTATCGGCTCTCGCACGAGCGCTGTCGCAATTCGTTTATGCCGGATTAAGCGCGCAGGGCGCGCTTTCGTAGCGTATGTATCACGTACATTTTTCATTAGAATTCATGAGAGAGGTTTCAACGAGCTATGTGCTAATGAGTACGTATCAGGAGATACAATAAATTAGTATCATCATGTTTATATTACGTGAAATATCCCCATAATATTGATCACAGAATGGGAGATTTGCGCTACCCGATTATAGAATCCTGTAAACCGAACAAAACTGTGACTTTCCCCGATTTTTTCGAGCTCGGAATTGCGCGGACCCGCGCCGAAAGCTGCGAATACGACAGCCGCGTGCTCCGCGCTAATATCGCAACGGAAGATAGGCATCTCAAGAAGCTGGAGAAGGTTGAGGAAAAACTTCGAGCCCTGAAGAGCGAAAGGGGAGAGGAAAATCCCATCAAACTTGAAAGTGCCAAAAAGTTAACGTCTCCCGCTCGGTTTGGTTCTTGTATTTTCGCTTCCGTCGCTCCGTCTCACTCATGATCCGGCAAACAAGCGAGAAAGTCGCGGCTGAAACTTCACCCTGGCGACGGCGCTCGCAGTCTCGTTTGCTCCTTTTCCTCTCTGTCTCGCCTGCCCTGATACGGCGAAGGGAAGAAGCGGCGGAACGTGCCGCAGGGGAAATAATACGGTCGAAAACTCAGCCCCATAACACTCGCGGGAGCGAAATAACGCCGAGCCGCTACCGCGGAAAATTCAAAGTCAACGATACATTATTGTTTTTCAAGAGCTGCCGCCGGTGAGCGTGCAACCGCGAAAGTGGAAGTTGCGGAAGGATGAAGGAGGGAAGTCTTCTGATGTGTGCGAGACGACGGCGACGTCTCGCGTTTATCCCGAAGTTCAACGGTACCCATATACGAGGCACTTAGAACCGAGGGTTACGACATTGGGGCATTCGCCAATTCTCAAATACGGTCTTTCGTTATTATGATTATCGCAGGGAATACCTAAGTTATTAAAAGGGGTGCGTACCCAAAGTCCCTTGACTCGAGAAAATATTGAAGTGAACTCAATAAATTATGGTAATAGTGTAGCCACTCAAAGTTTAGGAAAATATTCAACTCTCTCAAGATACTATAAGCGAAATAATTTACAGAAAAGTAATTTAGTTTCTTAAAAAAAACTAGCACCCAATCGTGAGCAATATGTTTGCATATAACCGTACATACGCGTGGAAAATTTTTATTCACGTTATAGTAAACAAATCAGTAGAGGACGCTTGTTTGCGTCGGTGCTTATGACAATCGAGATCAGCTTGTGTCGCGACCCATGCTTTTTTCAGCATTCTGGGAGTAATTCCTGCATGTCGAGCGAGAGATTCCCTACTTGTCCCCGTGGGAGACCGCATCTAATCAGGATGAATGGCCTCACCCAGTAGCCTCGCCGGGTATCCTAACCGACAACTTACCCGGCACCCCCTTTTCTCCCGGCGCCCTTACCATTTCGCCCGGGTTCCGGGCCAAGCCCCAACTATCATCGGTCTTCGTTATAAAGAGGAACCACCCGGGGCTAAATCTCGTTTGCCTATCTCTCTCTCTCTCTCTCTTTCTCTTTTTCCGACGGAGGCCTCGCAAAATGCCGCGGAAATCAGCCGCCTGTTTTCGTGCCGAGATCTACCGTTTAGGTCCTAGGACAACTCGCCGCGGGGTATCCGCGGCTTCTCGCCTCGAGTGGCACCTTGTCGATCATCTTGGATAAGCAATACGTCAACCACTTCGCCACACCGCCGACGGCGGCCGTCTTTCTTCGGAGTTCGGAAAAACACTTTGGAAGGGAAAAAAGGAAAGTGGGCCAATGAACACGCAGACGCGTTTGTCGGATCGATTTTCACTTTCGCTTGGCGGGGGAATTAAGAGTGTATCTCCTTCGCAACAGAAAAGATGATAATTCAGCCAGGTGGATAATTATCTGTCGAGAATACTTCTCAGAAATCTTCGATCATGAAAAAGCTCATTAATATATACTACGGAAAAAATTAAAAAAAATGTTATTACACAATTATAAGATACGATCGGATTTTTATAAAATGTAGATCAAAAGCGCTAATAAAGTTTACTTGTAATTATAACTTTATTCCTGATATTTTAATATATATATATATATATATATATATATATATATATGTATGTATGTATGTATCACACACACATGTTCAAATATGATCCTACAAATACATATATCATACAAATATGATGGACAGCAAAAGAAAAAACCGAAAGAAAATAGATTAATACTGCGGACATAGGGTGAGAATATCTTCATATTTATATATATAGCAAAACACTTCGACATGCAAAGAACTGCTCATATACCTATATACGACGATCGCACAACAAGCATTCATGAATTCTCCGCCCGAGAACTGTTTCGGGAGCGTAAATAATCGATGAACGGAAGTAGGAGTCGATGTCGCGTGACACCGAACACATGGCGGCACTCTTCCTCACCCAAGTATTGTCGTTGATAATTCGGTGACGATGTCGCACGATACGTACACCACTCGAAATCGCATAGAGTACAATCGTTTCATTGTGGAATTTAACCGCACTGATATCTTCAATGCACATTGCATGTTGCATATGTTACGCAGCAAGCGAAAAATATTATAATAAAAATAACTGTGAACGATCAGCATTAACTGCATTAGAGTTTTCATTTCTTTTTTTTTTATTTGGCTACCTCGACTGGAAACTCATAATAATTTCAGGACATTGCTATTACGCGACTATTTTGCGTCGAGTTTTGTTTAAAGACAATTTTGCATTAAGCGGCTTTTAGTAGATCTGAAAAGTACTTAAAGTCGAGTGTACCCTTTTCCCTGTCCGCCTCCTGAAGGCGGCAAGAGAAGCTCTTCACCCCGGCCTCCATCCTTCCGTCTGTCAAAGTATCTGTTTCTCCTCCGATAACTTTTTTCCCCTTTTTTCCCGCGCCGACGTCTAGTCGGGGCAAATCCTTAAATCGACTGTCACTGTCAAAAGAAAGGGAGACAGGCCCTAGCCAATCTTTATTCGTGAGAATCGTGCGCGAAATGATGTGTTAAATTTGAAAGGGAAAGATAAGAAAATGTACATTCGAGGTTTCCATCTTCAAAAAGTCTCTGAGATGTAAGTAAAAATCAATGTCGTCGATATATGCAAAGTATACATCATTATTCTTCTACTTTCTGCGTAACATTAAACGATGTAAAAAATTCTAACTACGATTACTCATTAAGGATGCGGTCCACTTGACGCTACAAATGCTTCAAAACACTTGACTGACCAATCAGAAGAAAGAATTTTTACTAATTGACCAATCAAAAAATGCTCCGAAGGATTTGCAGCATCAAATGGACCGTAGCCTAAAATAAAGATCACAACGCAATGTAAACGTAACATTTTTTTTTTCATATAGGCGACAAAAATACTTCAAAGTGTGAACTTTGAATAATTAAATATAAATTATTGAGTTCTCAATGGAGCTAACGAATTTCTTGAAAATGGCAATTTTTAGATATTCTATTTTACCGTTATAGTTCACGCGACGATGTTACACACAACATGATTACATGCACGTAATTATTTACTCGTCGATATGATTAAAGAACCGAAAGACATTTTCTATGCCGTTCTCGAGGAGCTTGCGAATCAAGTCGGCGAATTAAGAGCCTGTCGAGACGATTAACTCCGGGAATTTAATCTTGCTTGAACGAGGGACGATTTCAGAATGGCTGCTTTAATAGTTACCGTGAAAAGAAACGAGTTGCGTCTGCTCTATTTAATACTCTAACAAATCGGACATAAGAGTACCGTTAGTTGGACGAATGATAAGAGATCAAGTAATCAAAACGAAAATAGACAAGAAAATGAAAAACAAAAATTAAAAAAAAAGAAAATATAATGCGAGAAGTATTATAATTAATAAAAAATCTATATTCTTAAAGAAATGCATAAAAAATATCAATGTATGTATCTTTTTATTAATTATAAATATTCATGTTAATTGCACAGCTTTTGTTGCACAAGGAAACTTCAATGCGGCAGTAAATGCATTTTTAAATCACCGTCATTATAACTTGGAAAACTACGCTCCCTTCTTCTAACAAGTTGCCCTGGGGTTCGCACATTACCGTGTCATTATTAACACCATTATTATAAACTTATTAAGATTGCAACAACCTTCTTGCGTTAGGGGACGTCGGCGCAAGCACGTCGTAATAAATTGGCATTTCATTCTCCGCGATGGATGGCGTTTACGTGGTTACGCAAATTCGGTTGAGTAGATTGCAGGAAGAGAACGCGTTGTTACCTTAAAATCTTCCACGAGAAATTCCACGAGAGTAGTAAATTTATTATTCATAAACATTACAAAATAATTACATACCTTGCGAAGTGCATTTATACGTTTTATACATCAAATTTGTAAAACAAATTAAAAGCGGAATGATATTTTTTGCGCCCGAGTTGCACTATAATGTCTTTAGTAAAATATTATTTTTGCAGCGGATAATAACGTTTGTGGATTTTACATTTAATGTAACGGATCCAGCTACTGTCACGTTTTAACGAGTTTTATAACGTAATGTTAGTTAGTGAATAAAGCACCGTCCGTATCCCAGTTAAAGACGCTTTTCATAAAGGAAAAGATATTATTTTACTTGTCGAGAAACAAGGTACAGCGAGTTGTTAGTTTTAACATCTGCTACATGAGAGTATCAAGTACAACTCTTTCATTATTTTTGTCTCGTTTTGCTTGCGAAAAACATTTACGTTCGATGGAGTATCTGGGACGATTTCGAAACAAATCGACGAATTCTAAAAATCAAAGTGACGCGAACTGGTGTCCTCGACAAATTTATTTGACTGAAATAGAGGGGAACGATTTTTAATATTTCTAAAGTTTGTTATTATTTCAGTACCGAGGGGATCCAATTACGTGCGCGTGGTCATGTTTTGCGTGCGCTTTGAACCTGTCTTTGCCCCGCTTTGAAAAATTCATTAACATTATGGCCAGCATGCTAATTTCAGCAAAGTGTCCCGCAAGCCATGAATAATTTAAGCAATGCTATGACCTAGTACTCAGAGGATGTATTTCATGCGGGCGATGCAGAGGGCTCATTCATCTTGCACCCACCGTTCCCTCGTTAATACACCAGAACTTTTTCATAACGGCTGGTATTTGCGCAAATAACAACAGCTCCAGGAAAATAACGTTTTTGTCAGGTACTTTTATAATAAATCGTCATTAAAGTGTGCATTTTAAATTAATTGATTAATATTCGCGCGCGTGCATTCTTCTTTATACGGGGAGACAAGTATAAAGTTTAATGCTTATTTAATGGCGATCCTTTATCCGCCTCAATGTAACCTATACATATAATTTTGGTCTAATTTTCGAAATAAATCATTCTCTACATCAAACACATCCGCTTTTCACTTGAACCAGCCGGCCACGTAACCCTCGCCGACAGGTGAATAGGTGCGCAACTCCGACGGAGTCCCTGTCAGACGGTGAGTGGCGAGGTGGGTAAGCGGGTGGAGCGAGAGGGCGGAAGGTAACAGGTATGGGGCCAGACTTCTGAGGAGGGCTTCGCGGCATTATGCTAATCTCGTTAAACTGAGAGCGGGTCAGACGGTACTAGACCTTACACTATCGTATTAAGATAATAACAATGAAAGGGTTGGGTTGTGACGAGGCATCGGCTGCCGCTGCGTCGTTGTATTATTAGCTCAACGGTGGCGTACCGGCGTAATCTTCTCTCAGTGCTTACCAGATAAGTACACGAGTATTCACCCCCTTCCACGGATCTGATAATAACTCGTTTGACGAACTTCACGTCCGCGGATTTACGATGAGATTGCCGCCGCCGCCGTCGTTGCGCTTCCGTCGTGCGATTTAATCGAAATATGAATTGCGCAAGACGAGCGGTCGCTGCTGCGGAGAATACAAGCTAACTTTTTTTTCATCAAATCGCTCGCCCCCCCCCCCCTGTGTGAGCGTACGAGTGTAATATTTATATATCTCTCCCAAAACGAGTCGTAGAGAAAGGAGAGATGTTTTGCCTTTTTGGTCGAATTATTCGTGCGCAATCAGTAAACAAATCACTCAAACTGGATAAATTGCAGTGAATCCGGCGAATTTGTACAATCGATAAACCTGGATATTATATCGCCATCGTTGTGACATGGCAAACTTTACAGCCGCGTGTAATGTCGCCGAGCATGTTTTCCAACATGAAAAATTGTTCATTGCGAGCTTTGCATGTTTACTCGCGCGCCATTATATATATGGTACGGTATAACCATAAAGCGAGAATACGCGCGTTTCCCTTTAGTGGAGACCATTTCGGTTAGTACCTGTTTTAGACGTGCACTACAGTTACTGACATTCTGAAAAGGTATTGAACAGAACGTAAAGAGAACAGCAACGAGCTACATCACGGTGTATTTATGCAAGGAGAACACAGAATGGAATCGAGGGAGCAAGAGCGCGGAGAAGCTCTAAGAATATCGTCGAAAGGAAAGGCTGGATCTCTCTCAATTCGTCTCAGTTATATAATTTAAATGAATTGTACGTTTTATATACACGCTTATGTCTTATACTAATTACGCGACGGCACACGAAAAAGAACTTCCTGCCGGCGCAAAACCACCGCGAAGACTCTTCAGTTCCGCCTTCGCGAATTATGATTAATAATTATGTTAAAGCCGCCGCGCTTCTCTCGACGGTGTCGTACCTTTCCGGCAGATTATGATAATGTAGTCCGTTTTGAACTTCGCGGAAAATTTTCCAAGGGAAGTGCCCGCCCGCGTATAAATATGGAAGAGCCTGATTGAAGGAAGGCGAAGAAGCGGATCTGCTCGCCCAGACCTCAGTCGACTCGGAAGGAGAAACGCGATGCCATATAGGTTGAGAAATGTTGTACGAGCGACAGCGAACGTCTTCTCCTGTGATTTCATAACGAGAGAACAGCTAGGAGATGACAGGAGAAAAAAACCTAACCAAATAAAATGCGACTTACGTGGCTGATTTTTTGTGCGCAAAAATATATAATTAATTGTTCACGAAAGTAATTTTAATTAGAGTACTATATAATAAAATGTCATGATAATCAGTAAACATTAGAACATTGCAACGGGCAAGTAAAGTTATAGGAAGCTTCGGATTAGCACGCGGATCGAATTTTGTTTCGAGAGAGTGTCGTTAGTTAGAGCTTCTCATCAATTACTCGAAAGTAAAGTACTAAAATTCCGTTGATGCTGGATTAAACTCCAAGATTAAGTACGGCGCCTGTAAAGGGAAAATTATGAAGGCGAAATGTCGGAGAAATTTATCGCTGCCTGGTACACGAGACCGGCATAAGTTAATGATCTCCCGCGTCGATGCGAATGATAGATGGCATTAAATAATAAGCCGCGTAGATGCACGTCATTAAGATAGCGTCCCTCCGCGCGCTTCGGACGGAGACAATAAATTCTATAAATGAGATCGCGAGATTTGTGCCTACGTGAAATATCGCCCCGTGATGACGGCATATTATTAAATGGCTCGCGTGCTTGAACACGAAGGTGCTTCTATCGGGCTCTTTAGCCATTGGATTAAGTAAAATGTCGGACGGTTCCTGTTCCGATGCAACAGGTGAGGTGCCACACAATTTTTTAATGGACATCACTGAAGCCTGCCGCGGGAGTTGCAAGGATATACACATTACGAGACCATTCGGCGCAAATTTAAAACGTTGTTCTGGCTCGCTAAGAATTTAAAAAAAGCTCTCTCCACTGACGACCTTCGTTATAACGGACATAAAGCCGGTTATATGTAGGAATGAATCTCTCGAGGGTACTATACGTGTACAAAATGCGTGAAACGCCGGGCATTTTGAGATCTCACTCGTGTGAGAAACATTGGAGCTCTTAAAATTTACGAGGGAAAATCATTTCGAGCGTATTAGGGGCAACGCGATTAAGCAAAAATTAAGACGAACGCTTGTCGGATAATATATTAGCAGCGAAAGCCGTTCAGGTGTAGAATCGCTGCGCTCAGGCAGCTTAACGTGTCCGCGTGCAAGGATTGCAGTTGGCCTTACGCCAGTCTGCTAAGTGGTCCACGTTTTCCATTGCTGGGTTATTCACGCTAGGCTATCGTCGACGTCCTGTACTCTCTGACCCTGCTCGGATTCGTACGTACCTGCACGTTTCAACGATGCACTCTGCAGATAGAACGATCCCATATCCTTCCGAGTACCGCTCAAATCAGCACCAGCACTACTTGTCGGCATCTACTTCGCGCGCGAAAAATCATCCCCGGACTATTATAACTCATCAAACACGATGTCGAAAATAATCTGCCATCTCGCCTCGTGTACCTCATTTATGGATATTTATTTATGTTTCGTATATTATAATATGTAATATTATTTTGGCAATAAATATTCAAATAGCGATAACTGTATTAAATTTATAATGAAAAATAATGTGCTGCAATAAAAACCAATTTAATAATGCGAACGAAATCTCTCTCTTTCTCTTTTTCCCTTTTATGCTTTTATTAATATAACATTAGTTAGCTTGTTTAATGAATCTACGTAACTGTGATTTTGCAGAATTATGAACATATTCCGAAATAGATGCATCAAACCATTTGCACGTAATGTTTTAGTTAGAGAACTACCCCGTAAATAGAATTAGGGATCGCGGCAACGACACGGAATAGAGAGAGAGCGAGCGAGCGAGCGAGCGAGCGAGAGAGAGAGAGAGAGAGAGAGAGAGAGAGAAATGAGAGCTAAGTGACATAGGTACATGTATGGACATAACTAGATTTGGAATCCCTAGTTGCTTGTCGGAGTCTCTACCTATATTCGCATGCTATTTCACAGTAGTTAAATTTCCTTAGCGGGATCAGAGCAGCCGCGCGTAGCTAGGTAATTAATACAACTTGCAAATAATTGTTCGATCAATGCATAAACGTAATAACAACGGGTCGCGTATCAAAATCAAATGTCTAAAGGAGTAACGTACATGATTAATGTTCAAATAATTGTCATTGCGATAACGTTGTCGAGAGATTTAAGCTAGTTACTCATTTACTCGACGTAATCACTTGGTTTAGATGCATGCGTGAATAACGTCTACTATTGTGAACGAGATTAAATTTCCGTCATCTTAATTGATGCTACAAGTATGCTTAACGTTATTATGGTGTTGCTGTTATCCGCGCATGATGCATCACCGCGCTAATTAGACGCAAAATTGGTTAAGTCCAATCCCGCGAACCCGCGCGGGTATAGCGATGTGTATCCTGTACGAAGTTAATCCAGCGGTTGGTATATGTCAGGTGTAAAACGTAATCCGTATGTACGTGCGCACACGCGCGTACGGTAGGTACGTACACGCGCGCATAATCAAAGTCATCAGGAGTTTGCGCTTAGGCGGTTTGACTGTGCGATTACGCTTAGGATAACAATAATAGCTTCGGAAGTCGGTTAGATTCGCGAGGTACGGGGAACGTAAATTTCTCTGAAATTCGGTCGAAAGTGCGGATTAGCCCGCCGACCGTTCGGCAATCTGATTATCGCGAAATGACCGGGGCGGAAAGTATCGCGGCGCGCGCTGCGAAAACGAAACTTCGCGCGCGAATGGAGCAGCTCGTTTCGGAGCGGCTGCCATCGTTTGTCGAGTTGTAGATAAGATCTCCCACTTGCGAGCGTGAAAAGAAAACTTTTAACGAGATTCAACTTATCATAACGTAGCACGTTTCATACTTTCCACGTGCTTCCCGTGAAAGTACTCGCGAAGGCATTCACTATATCTACTTTCTTTACGTGCGCGCTTGAATTCGGCACTCTGCCTTTCTTTCCCTGTTGTATTTTTAATCGTAAAGAAATTCAGTCGGACAAGCTCGATCGAAGGGTACCACGCGTGGACACGTTACTTGCGTCTTTGCACGCCTCTCTTAATTGCGTATGCAATTAAGTCTTGGGAATAAGGCCGAACGTGCCCGATTGATAATTTAATATCGCGCGAATAACTCGGAAATTAAGCTGCGCTCTCGCGTCGTAGCGCTGCCTCAGAGTTCGTGTCTATCGGGATTTCCACGTGGCGGGCGGCATGGCAGTGCATCGCAGGGGCGGTGTCTTGTACAGACTTTACAGTCGAGCGGTTGCACATGATTATGCGGAGTTATGATTGTGTTCGTGTCGACAGATAAAGCTCGACGAATATACGAAACGACGTGCAAAAGAGATCGACGGAGAGACAGACCGAATCGATATCTCTCGGTATTAAATTTCTTTCGACGGAACAAACGGAAAGTCATTTGGAAGACGTTAAATCACATAACCGTCAAGGAGGAACATGTGCTTAAATCGCGACAATACCAAATGTCCAGATGTACTCGTAAGAACTAGGAACGGTTATGGCTTCCATAACGCGCGACAACGTTCGCCCCGGATCAGACGGGAAAATCTGCTTAGCGAGCGAAATGCATCCGGGCGGTTCGGCGGCAGGGATATTATAACGGGTTTACGAATATACGGTATATCGATTTTTCAGATCCGCACTACCTGAGAGAACGAGATCGGCGATGCGGGATAATATTGGCCCTTGTCGAATATTTGCCGAGAAGATACCTCATTATATCTTTAATATCTTAAATTTAACATTAAGCTCACAACACACAATGTGTGTGTGTGTGAGAGAGAGCGCTTTTTTGATCCTGAATTTTTTAATAACATTACTTATATAGAGCATATACACATTTTCTCCCTCCTCTCTCTTGTCTCAGTTTACCAGATTATTTTTTATGGCGCTAGGAAGATTTGAAGAAGGGCAACGAGCACATAGTCGAACAGCATGGAGGTAGTTAAATTCCAGCGATGTTGAAATTTTATCGGATACGTTCACGTGGCGTAATCAGCTTTCGCAACCGTCGAAGGCAGATACGCCTTGAAGCTGAAGACGCTTTGCAGCCGTCTACGCCGTTATGCATCGGGGTTTTGCGGCGCGCATCCCGTCGCTTTAACAAAACTGTAAATACGGTATTCTACGCAAGCCGTCTTTGAGAACGGTAACTACTCATTCGAGTCCGATAGTTTCGTCATCGTGGCATTCCGCTTACAAACACGTCGGCAAACAAAACTGTTGCAGCCCAGCTGCGAAATGATGATACGACGTGAATAACAATAGCGCGGCCTTATAGAAGGTTCCTTTTAATTACGGGAATAGAGGACGGGCGTGGACGAAGGAGATCCAGCAGAGGAAAGTCCAATTTAATTAGAAGATCTTGTCGATCGATTCGACTCGGTCTACCAATCCGGCCGTTACTCCACCGCCTTCCTTCCTTCCCCCCTCTGCCCCCTCCCTCCGCTCCCTCCCGCATCTCTGCTGACAAGGACAACGAGCTCGATCGTTAACGCAATTCCAACTCCGTAACGTTATTACTCGTTCGAATCTAGCGCTAGGTTGAATCGAATTTTAGTCCCGACCGGAACTCGGGCCGGACGGTAAGGGCGTGCCGAGTGGACTTTAAAGTTTCTTCTACACAAGTCGTTAAATACTTGGAAGTGCCGCGATTTGTCCGTTTATCGATATCCTCGCGATAGATACAAGATTTCACGTTAACGTTTCTTACAATTAGTATACACGTCAATGAAGATGATACTTTTGTCGTATCGAAGTTGCTTGATAACTCATTATATGCTTATTATACAAAATATTTGAAATATATTTATATTTCAAAATGAAATTAGGCGAAGAGAGATAATGCACTTAGATTCTGATATCTTCTGAAATTAAGACAGAAAAGCAGTATTTGTTTTTCAGCGGAATCAGATGTTCCGAGTAAAGATTTAATTAGAGATGGATGTACCGACAAGTTAGAAACTAGCTAGTACGAGAGGCTCGTGTGTGGCGATACGCGAATATGTGTGCGCGAGTGTCTGTGTGTGTTCGTGTACGAGGGAAACGGACATCCAACCGGAGGCTTGGCCAATTAGGCCGGAGTAAGAGAAATCAGTTTGGCTAACTCAGTTACGTCGCTTTTACGGGATTGAAAACGTTCCGACAAAACGCTCAAGCAACCGCATGGACAAACCTAATTTGCGATACGTATCGACCATTGGAAAACGAAGAACAATTGCAATGATCCTTCCTACGACTTTTATACTTTTTTTTTTTGCGTTCGTGATCAATTTTCGCAGAGTTAACCTGATTGAAGGCAAGATCAAATATTCGCGTCGAAAATGTTCATTACGGAAGACTTCTTTCGAAGGAATATGAAAGTTGTTTCGCCAAGAAACAAGGGACGGGAGCTCCTTTCCGTGTTAATACGGTATTGCGAGTGAGTAGCGTAATTCTGTGTGTTAAGTAGCAAACAAGAACGGCACGCGAGGCGCAGCCGACAAAGCAGAAATAATGCCCCAGACATCCTACCTCCTACGCCGTTTGCGTTCGCATCCCGGGACGAGAACTACAATAATTGGTTAGATTATCGGTAGGATATGGTTATGGGAAATGCGAGGATCCTGGCTTCGTCGAGGTAATTTCAATTCTGATTGCGTTTGACGCATCATTGAGCGGAATGATGAAGGCACTCATGAATCTTGATGCAACCTAATAGATCGTTCTTGTCGTCCTTATAGTCTAGGGAGCAGACTATTGTTATTTTTCACGTTTCACCGCAAAGATAGATCTTTCTCTAGTTAAGCGTTCAATTTAATAAATCTTTTAAAATTTGATGATTTTTAATAAAACACTTTGTTCAAAACAAGTATATTAAGTATTTTCAACATTAAGTTGTAATAATTAATTTTATAAACTGCTCCTATATAAATAAGATATATGATATTTTGTGTGTCAAAGTGTATAGAAAATAGTGTTATATATGTTGTATAGTAGTTCTAAAAAAACATAACAAAATATATATGTAGCAAAGCGAGAGACGGAAAATAACGTTTAAAATTTTCGTTATCACATCGTTCGAAATAAAAACCAGATAAGTTTATCGAGTGTCCACACAAATATGTACAATGCTGTATACAAACATAAAATTTTGCACTTCGCGACTACAGCTTGTTCATAACGCGTCCAATCTACCATGTTCAAATATAAATTCGGTTAATCATTAAATGGCAATACTTATTAATGTCTGACTCCACCGCGTTTAAATTAACGTTCGTCCCCCGCTATTTTTTCATCGATTTTCGTTCGTGTATTCATCCATCTAACCAGTCTTTCCCCATCCATTTATCTACATATATTTCATTCTTTTCCTCGCTCGTTCGTCGGCAAATTGAGAAGTTTCGCAATATTAATAGCCCGCGCGGACAAACTCGGATAACAAGATTGCCAAGCAAACCAGGCAGGTGGATTTCTGTACTATTGAAGCCGTTAAAATTGAGTTGGGAGCAGTTTTTTGTAGTTACAAGCTATTACATATTGATGTAACGTACGTTGAAGAGGGTCGGCGCGGAAAAAGTGATATTGGGTGTTAAAAAAGCGCTCGTCAGTTTTTTTTCGATCGTAATGTGAGAATAGGTAATCATAAAATCGGCGAATAACGAAATATCGGCATATTTTAACAATTAATATGTATGTTAGTTTCTTGTAATTTCTTTTTGTACATGTAAAAATATTTTTCTTTACGATACGAATAAAAATGCTTAATATATCAATGTGAACTTAATTAAATGAACTCTAATGGAAAAGTTGCGTTATATATGTATATATATACATATATATATATACTTCAGAATCGGGAACGTCACCGAAGAGTAACAACAACTTACGAACGATTTAATGCCCCACTTCATTAGTTCCGCTAAACTCGGGGTAGAATCGTGATTTGTGTTTAATTATCTCGATGAGGCGCAGATTAAGGAAAGAAGAAATACTTCCGTGAAAAGTTAATGCCAATTAACGACGCTTAGCAGGAGATCTGACATGAGATCCGAAATATTTAATTAGACCTTCTACACAATCAGTATTAATTAATATAAACTTTCACATACATTCTTTTTATTCTTATCAGAACGCAAAACAAATTAACAGAGGATTTAACAATTCTCATGTAAACAGAGTTAAATATTAATACTTTCATTAAGAGAAAAAAAATTAAATAATTAATTAAAACTATTTAATATTTTAATTAAAAAATTTAATATACGTATAAAATATGCAATACAATAAAAACCAATATTATTTATGCAGTAAAAAATAATAAACAAATAGTTCAATTTATGTATGTGTAATATTAATACATCATCTGCCAATTTTAAATATTTCTAATTCGATAACTATTGTAATTTGAGTGTTTGCCTTTTGAAATTACTATTAAAGAAAAGTAGTAAAAATTAAGCAATTAATGCTTTATTCTACATGCTATTAGATTGCTTTCTATAGTTATATTATATCGATAATTTTTGCATAACCGATCATCCTCAATTCTCTTTGTTTTTCGAATCAACAATTGACTGGAGTTTACGAGTTGTCGCCTATAGTCGGACACCCTTAATGACCGGAAATCTTTTGTCGAAAAAAAGGGGGACGGTAAAGACGCCTTCATTGTCGAATGCTGACTAGTCCTGGTTTTTATCACTGGCCCTGAGGGAGCGCGGAGGCATCTGGGCTGTAGAAAAGCAGGTTTGCCATCGTTTCGTACGTTTGACGTATCCCAGAGGGAACATCGGTAAACTGACAGGCCATCTACTTCTATCTCCCATGTCCCTATGTGTACGCATTGTACGCTTCAGTTTCGCGCTTTCGCGCATCGAACCTGAAAATCCTCCGGAAGATAACCTTTGCGCAGCGCAATGTTGCTGAACAATCGCGCGTTCTAAGCATATTTCAAAGAGATTTTACCGGCAGAATTATTAACGTCGATTCTATCCGCGGATCCGTCATGTATCGTTAAAATTAAAGGGAGAGGAATAGCGTTTGTTTTCTCTTTTAACAATATCCTCTTCGCGCGATATCACGAAAGTTGGAGCCAGACAAAAAGCGGTTGGCTTGTTAATTCTTGTAGGTACTTAAGTCAACATGCCAACGGTCGTCTCGAGTGGCCAGCCAGGCCCTGTGAGGATCTGTTGGACTATGCAATAACGGCGCCGGCATATGCAATACGGTCGTGTACACATGTAGATGCATGTATGTCTGCATCACTACAATCGCGTAAAGCATGTGCATACACGCTCGTAGAATAAATGTCACAATATGTCGACGTCACATACTTTAGCTAACTTTTGGATTATTAAAGAGAGCGTGTTACTGCATGAAGTGTCATTCATGTCAAACTTTCGCAGTAAAATATTTCAAAATATTGATATAAACATGAAATGATTTTGTATTCCCTCTACGGGGATGTCGTGCTTACTTTCACTGCGGCAAAAAATAGGCATTTAATATTCAAAAGAATTCTTGAATATTAATGGCGTATTGATAAAAGGGGTTCACGGTTACGTCGTTGTTTATTTTTCAATCTTTTTCCGCTAACGCTATGTAACGACTGTAACGTCATGACATAATGGTCCAATTCATTAAGACATTCCGTCGTTTCCGTTATAATGAAATCGCAATTAGAGATATGCAAAACACCGCTTATATCAGCCGTAGAAAGTGGACGGTACGGAGCAAAGATGCCATTTGAATTGTGAAATACTTGGAGGGATTCCAATATTAACTGCTGGAATGCTGCTGGAAATAATGGAAAGGAAATGGCCGTGGTGCTGACGGTAGAGAAAACGACTTTTCCACGAATCGCGCAACCGGCGGCGGAGGCCACATGTCGAAGTATCGATAAAATTCTATTTCGCGCAAATATATATATATATATATATATATATACACATAAAAAAAGAATTTCCCAAGAATTTCTCAAACTCGTTCCTAGGAGGTAAAGTAATTCCAAGAGTAATTCCGGCTCACAGGCAAACCACTTTTGACGGAGTTACGAGGCGCGCAAGAGAATATCGTTCATTTTGGGTAAAATATCGGATAAGATATACAATTTAAAATTTATCTATGCGTAAACAAGGTAGCTACTAGCGTAACTACTGTTTAAACAATATCTGGCAGATTATATTCCTCATCCGCAATGTTAGGAATGGATTGATCGCCGCCGAGGTAAAACTTTCAGCGCGGTCGAGGCGCTGAGAGGGAAAACTGCCGCGAGGAATCTTCACAAAGAATAGAGCCGCGAACAACGCGAAGCACGATGCCGGATCTATCCGGTGGTGGTGAAGAAGCGCAGGCAGTTAAAGAGCACGATGAAGTAAGAAGTTGCCGCGGTAAAACCGCAAGCGCGCCGCGAAGCCGGCGCAACGGAGCGCAGGAGCAGTAATTCCTTTCTTCCAAAAAGAAAAGCGGTAAAAACAGCGATTAAGGCTTTTAGCTGGAATACCGAGCTCCACGTGCTTCTTCTCCGCAATGCGTGCAGGGGAGGACGGGGAGGGGCTCTGCCCCTCTGGACGTCGTTGGAAGAAACGGTTCATGGGTTCGGTCGCTATAGTTTCCACCCTGCTGAGCAGCTTTCCCCGGGACTCTGTGGTTTCTCTACGCTATAAATACCGACACCGAAGACCAGCGAGAGCGGGAGAGAGACGGCAATAGTGCTGGGCGAGAAGGAGAGGAAGAGATATATGCACGGTAGTAGCTGGACGTGTAAGGGTGGAGACGAGAAGGAGAAAGATGTAGGAAGACGTTCGGAGAAGACGAGCGGAGTCGAGGCGTGCAATTCTTTCTCCGTTCGAGTGCTTTTTGTTCGAAAGATGGAATTTTATGAGAAATGGGTCGTTATGATTATCCAGTCGGCTAATTACATCCGTCTGATCTTGACTCGCGCTTAAGGTATATTCGCGATGATAATGCGATGACAGGTATCATAAATTAAATGCAATGTATTTTCATCTGCGCGCGGATTTCGAGCCCTCCCATTGAGCTTGTCTTAAAACTTTGAGGGAAACGTTTATCAATAATTTCACATCGGGGGAGCAAATATCGTTTGAGCGGCAGATTATCGGTCTCTCTGTTCTATTTTCTTCTCGACTTTATCGTGTTACAGATATAAGTGCGATCACACTTTTACAACGCTCTATATATTCCTGCGCCCTCGTAAAGTACGAGTACACAGAGAGAAAATAGAGGCTGCATTATTTCGCAAGTGAAACGATGAAGAACGGCTCCGTATTCCCGCGTTAAGAGAGTTGGCAAACCGGATGTAGAGACGCGGCAGAGCCGCGCTATAATTGAATGGCGCGTTTAATTAAAAGTCGAATATACTCGTTCAGAGCGTTAGCCGCACGACACGTATACGATAAGTACATCCTTCATTGAGGAATCGCGAGATACTTTTTATTCACGGCAACGTGGATAGCGGTTATTTCCGTAAAAGGAAAGAGTTGGATACATGTAAGGGAGAAAAATATCGAATGACGAGGCAAGAACGGAAAACGTCACTGTCGCACGACAGGGGGATAGGGACGTTTCACGTCACGGATTGACAACGACGGAAATTTCCACCGTTCCTGTGAAGATTACGCGAATGGATCGGCTCACGCTTGATTCCCACCGGACTCCGATAGCGCGCGCGATCCTTGCGGATATTTTATGGCATCCGAAGGAGAGTAACTTCAAATTACGGTTTCATACGGAGTATACGATTTCGCGAGTAACTTCACTCGCGTATCCTTACGCGGGAGATGTGACCATTTCCGGGGAGAGATCGCCGCGTAATTTTCCGGCTGTCCTTTCTTCAATATCGGGGCGATGTGCCCGTGACAAAAACTTTAATATTTAAAACGGCATTTAAATGTCAGCATTTAAATGTCACGTCACGGTCGATCGTTGCGTTAAAACGCGTCGTATTGAGCCTCTCGCGTCGAATTAAAACGCGCCGGCGGGGAGCGACAGCGATAAGAGTTTTACGGTGAATAAAGAGCGGCGTCGCCTGTCACACGCCGATATTACGCACACAATGTCGTGCAGCACAACAACAACGCGAGAGGGGGGCGCAAAAAATATATTACGAAGCGAATGGCAATTTCATATTATAGAGAATTAACGAGCGGATCGCGCACATACGTGCTGTCAAAGATCCGGCATCATGTCGCGATCTATTATAGATCATAACTCAATGTGAATGTACAATCGACGTCTATTAAGTTGGCACAGCCATACTGCAGCACAATCGAATAAAACATTCACATAAATTTAAGGCTTTTTTTGGTGCTAATTTATTATTCGTGATTTTAACCGATATGATAAAAATACTTATTTTTATTGTTTTAACCGATATGATCAAAACATTTATTTTTATTATTTTATAATCGATATGATAAAAATAGTGGCTGTCCTAACTTAAGTTAACGTATCTTAAGTTAACCAACTTAATAGATGTTAATGTCTAATATGTCAGTTAATATGTCTAATACCACTTGTTTGAGGGTCAATCTTTGAATTTAAGCTTTAAAAATAACAACAAAAATTTCTTCACTAAAAAAATAATAATTTCTTCGTACAAAACGCATAATATTGCGAATGCAAGATGTTTGAAAATCGTCTTCGCCCGTAAGAACGATGTGCTTTAGAATATATATATTATAATCGGAAAAGAGCGTTAAGTGATAAGCGAAATGCAACAAGTAACTTACTCACCAGCCGATGCGTTGTCATCGCCTCAGCCTTCTCTGCTTCCGGATCTTTTTCCTTCCTTCTGTTATAGCACATTCTTCTCGCTTCGTTCACTTCATGCAATCTCGATCACTTGAACGACTTTATGCTGCACTTGTACTATCACTATTACTCGAGCATGTATCGCCGTACGTAAGTCTGGAATTAGGAAATATAAATTTGATTATCTCGACGTCATTATCGAATTTTATAAGATAATCGCGCGGACTAGAAAACGCGCGGGGCTATCGCCTGTTGTTGGATTCGACACGATTGTCTATACGCGACATTCACTTCCGATAAAAAGACGCCGGACCGCGGAAAATAAGTAATCCAATCTCGCATTCATTGTCGCCGCAATGAAATTAAAGTGGTCCTGACCGAAGATTTGGAAACAACGGGGAAGGGAAAACGAATCAATGGTTACGAATGCATTTTTGGAAAAAAAGGATTAACAGACAAAACGACATGGACAAAATACAAAGCTCGAGCATCAACTTTAAAATCTCAATCAATCTTTTATATTGATATAAAACACAGCGCATGTTGTAAGCGACAGATGTTACGAATTGACACGATATGCTCAATGCGACGAATTTCGCGATGTCATTTCACGAAAATACGGCACAAAATAATAGACAGATCGAAGCGATTGACGTGCTAACTATAAACTCATTGACACCGCGTTTATTAAAGTTGGCATAGTCATTTTTATCAATAAGATCGATTAAATCAATTAAATCGCGAATAAGGCATCAAATTAGCAATAAAAATGCACTAAATTTACGTGTATGTTTTATTCGATTGTGCTGCAGTGGCAGTGCCAACTTTAATAGACGTCGATACTCGCCGGCTCGCGACTAACGCACGGACCTGTCGCTGTTGCATACATCCGGTTGTATTGCGATTATCATGCTCATATACGTGGCACACAACAACCACGCGACAACGCAAAGCGCCACTGCCGGTTGGGGCCCTATTGTGGTTCTCGGTCCGACATGTTGATAACGAGCTGATCATTGTTATAACTCACCCGTTGTTTCGTATATGACGTATTTGCATGTGTTTCGAACACACACACACATATATATATATATACTATATATTGCATTTGGCCATCGTGTTTAGTTAAGACACAAGTTCGTCAACATAGTTGGACCGGGCGCGGCTGAAGCGACGTGTAATAACTAACTTTGTTCGCCGTGCTCGGTCAAACGTCTGCACGGAGTCGAGATTCAGCTGAACGAATTACGAATCAATTCTGTATTTTATTCGATGTAATTATATAAAGAGTCGCGATTAATTTTCCTCATTACCTGCAGCAACAAATACTATCGCATCTTTTTATTTAGAGAGAACTTTTCATAAAAAACTTCCAATAAGTACTTCTCAGTTTTTTAATACCTAGTATTGAAAATTAATTAAGAGTTGAATAAAAGAGAGTTAAAGAGACGCGACGTTCCTGAAACTTTAACGTCGATTATAACTTCGGGCTAGACTATGCGGCGCGTGTACGGATAATATTATACAAATGTCTCGCAAGTTTGCCGGGGAAAACACGAACTTTTCGCGAACGTCAATTCATTCTCTCTCGCGCGCTTCGAGTACGATATGGTGTCCGATGCGTTGGCTTTCTCATAATAAATGTCAATTTCGTGGAGGTGCATGCACCGGGGAGAGTGGCATTAATCGATTCCATGTTCCGAATATTACGTAACGTCAATAGCTGTTTCGAGCGGTTTGGCACGGCGACGTGTAGGTAAAGGAGCCGGAGAAACTTCCATATTTCTCGGAACATCGAAAGGCAAGAGCAGACGTGAATAATTAATCGCAAGTCGACGTATGAAGAGAACCGCGTAAATTTGAGAGAGGAGAGCCAGGAAGGGAAGCTACACGCGTTCCGCGTGTGTAGTGTTTAGTTAATTAGAACTGCGACTAGCTGTTACTTGATGACGCGACACGAGAACACGAATCGAGTTAACGCGTCGCCAAAAAGTCGCTTTGCGTATTCTGATAAAGGGTTTACCCCTTTAAAAGGTATATTAAAATTCCATCTGTTGTATCGTTCGTACTGAGATCAAAGCAATAGGATCTTTCTCTCTCTCTCTCTCTCTCTCTCTCTCTCTCTCTCTTTAGATGTTAGCCAGGACCAGGTAATGCCTTGCTTTCTCAGATACCACTAGTGTGGTGTAAGATACGTATTATAAAATATAAATACGACAAATGCACGAGAACGTTGAGGTGGAACATCATCGAAAGTATATATATATATATATGAATACTATATATAGTCGCGTAAGCGTTTTATCTTCGTACAGAACGTATTAAAATTCCATTTACGGAAGTCGTCGTTTGTAACCGAGATCAAAGCTACAAAATGCTTTTCTCCACGTTCTGCGCGCAGATGTTTTCCATCCCCTCCCACTCCTGCTCAGAGATTATTTAACAGAGTACGTAAAATATAAATTAGAATTCATAGGCAGAATTGAAATATATTAATGTCGTTCATAGGTTAAGTAAACATTGCGAGGCACTATTACTGGAGGTGTTATTTTATGCGCGCCTGCCGATGATAATTATTCGATTAATATCGTTATCTAAAATTGAACTTTTATGTGTATTGAACGAAGACCAGATTATAATTCGTATCGGAGGCTGCAAGGTAAAATACATTCATAGCTTCGCTTAATGCGAAATATATTTAAGGACTTTGAGTGCACAAATACATATTAAGTATATTCAAATGAACATAAATATTGAAATACATCCTACATATTTTAATATTCATCCCATGTATATAAATTATAAACTGTGTCTTGAAATTTGACTCTGATTATAGGTTATTATGAATAATTATTACAGGTAATTATATTAGAGATGATTAAATTATTATAGATAATTATATAATAGTTATTATAGGTCGTTTGAAATAGACTTAATGTTGAGCTAATTATATATGATACAGATTTTTCACGCAAATAATTATAAAAGCGATACGCGCGGCTATATATACGTATAGTCGTGTATTGACGAATCGATTTTTCGTCTATCATCGATTAATCACGCGGAGAGACGTGAGAACGAAAGAATGCGCGCACGGAGACGGGGCCCTTTTCGAGGAGATGCGATGTAGCGAGTTGATCCACTTACCTCTCCGCTCTTTACAATTATGCACCGTAATGGACATCTCTAGATGCTCTTCCTGACGTAACGCCGAACTCTCGTAATTGGAACGCCATGAAAACGCTCGCGGCCATCGTTGCTACGCGGAACAAATTAATTTATCGTTTTGCGATGTTACGGTTAACAGCGTTCCCGGCGAAATAATGGAACGAAGGCGAGTATCGTAGCCAAGGAAGCCGTTATGCGAGCAAGTCCGTTCCGACGGGGATATAATAGAAACGGGGTGAAGGAGGAAAATTGGAGACGAATGTTAGGCGCGGAGCAGGTTAGAGCGAAGAAAACGGCGGTACCGCGACCGTGGGAGGAGCGGGGGGGAAGTATAGAAGAGGGTAAGAGCAAGAAAAAGATACGAGTACGGAAGAAACGGAGCAAAAAGGTGAAACTGCGCGAGAAAGAAAACGAAAGGAAAAAAAAATCGGGAGAGGGAGAACGCGCGCGCGCGACGAAAAGAACGAGAGGAGAAAACAACGGGTGAAACGAATAGACGCGGGAGGAATGAGGAAAACTTGGCGCGCGGAAGAGGGCGCGCGAGAGGGAGAAAACGAACGGACGCGCAAAGTAATGGGAACGCGAGGGCGAGGATGGGAAGAGGAAAGAAAGCGAGAAGAGGAGAGAGAGAAAGTGGCGCGGGTAGACGCGCGGACGGCACGGCGCACGGATGCGAAGGGTGGCAGATAAGGTTAGACAGAGAGAGAGAGAGAGAAAGAAAGCTAGGGCGTGCGAAAGGGAAGGGAAAGGGAGCGGACGGGATAGAGCGCGACGGAGAGCGCGGCGACTGAGAGCAGCGAGCGACACCGCGGCGGACAAGGACGGAGTTAGCCGAGCCGCATGCGCGCGGCGTGGGTGTATCTTCGGTCTTCTCCGTCTCGCGCTCGCCCTTGCGCGCCCCACCCCAGCTGCGTTCCGCCGCCGCCCCCTCCCTACGCCGCTAGACTCAGTTACCGGGCCGATTCGCGAGCGTAGAGGTGCCGCGCTTTTTCGCTCCGCGACGCCTCGTAAGTTTCGCCAGGCGACTTCTGTTCGCCGTTCACCGTTTCCGTCGCGGACGGCACGGTTCGCGAGGAATAACGCGCTTCGTCGCGCCCGTCGTGTCAGCGCGCGCAGGTCGCGCGTGCCGTGCGCTGCTCCGTTTCTCGGCTGAGCGAAAGGGACACGGACAGATTCGGCAAGGGGGAGAGAGCGAGAGAGCGCGAGAGAGGGGTAGAGACGTGTGCGCGAGAGTGCCCCAGTTTCGGTCACATGTGGACGTCGAACGGCGTAGCGCCGCGGGGCGAGCAACGCGCTGAAATTGACGCCGGGTCATTCTCTCTCGGAGCCGGCGTTGTTGTTCCGGAATTCGCGCGGTGAAACGCGAGTGAGAATTCAAGTGAACCCTCGTCGTGTGCATTTGTGCGTGCGTGCGTGCGTACGTGCTTATGCGATTACGTGCGTGCGTGCGGGCGGGCGGGTATCGCTACGATTTTGCGCGAACCTCCGCGCCGTGAACCATGAAGCTGCCGCGCGACGTGATCGACGTGATCGGAGACGAGGCGAAGCCGGCGTCGCGCGACCGATGACGGTCGAGCGGGCCCGATTCTTCCCGAAAACGACCGTGCCTCGATTTCGTGCATCCGGCGCGACGCGATAAAAACGCCGATTTCCGGGAATCGCGTTTCCCGATGACTCTTGTTTACGCGCGCGATCATGTTTACGTGACGGCGTAAGGGGCCCGAGGTGGTGCGCGAGAGGAGAGGCACTTGCGCGATTCGAACGCGTGCGAGTGGTTGTGTCGCCGTCGTGTGTGCAGATCAAACGCGCGCGCGAACGGCGGCAGATTCGAAGAGGCGTACGTCGTGCTCGCTTCCTCGCTTTTGTCAGCCCGCGCGTTTCAGCTCGATTAACTTAACGGTCGCGTCGCCGTCGGTGGGTGGTACGAACGATAGACAGGACGAATTTCGAGGCAGCAGCAGCAGCAGCAGTAGTCTCGCAACTTGGAATCAGGACAGCAGCCTGGGACGCGGGAACGCGACATCGATCGAGTAAGTGCTTCAAGGTCTCGACGCTTGATTCTATCTCCGCGCAACAACCATCGTGAAATCATTCATTCGCGTGAGCCAGACGACGCGAGAGTTTCTTCAGATCGGGACGCGGGCACGTGAATGAGCGACAGCGATTGTTGCCACTCTCGCGACCGATGAAGTAGTATGCCTTTTTGTTTTAAAAGTCGAATGTCATTGACACGATACTTGCGTTCTTTCATAACCTAAAGTCGTCACCGAACGATCTCGTACGGCGGCGCCGCGACGCGCTACGTTCGTACAAAGTTTACTTTATTTAAGTAGCTTTGCTACAACCATGCTGCAAGATTACAAAATAATCCGAGAGAACATATTTTTATAACTTCACATAAGGAGCGTTCAGACAATTAAATTTTCGCTCGACAGAATAAATGAGAAAATTGCATAACCGTGTGCGAGCTAATTATCTTCTTACTTGGCTGTCGGACTTTACGATTTTCGTCGAACTCGCTCCGAAATGTCGCATTGCGCTCGCTGGCTTACAATTAGATTGGTATACTCTCTTTGATGCTGCGAAGTTTCGACCGTTGTTTATACATGCTCCTCGTATGTATATACATGTGTATATATTCGCTTGTTTGATGGTGTGTTTGTTATTTCACACCTACGGATACCATGTATAACAGCGAGCGAAATGAAACAATAGCAGGGCGCTCCACATCGCATGATTTTAAAATCCATTTCCATTAAATTATTTTTGTTATCAATATTCGATTAAATGTTTACACAAAAATTGTTGTGATTATTTCGCGCGCGCGCGCACGATATAAACACAATATAAATTTTCATTGTCGTTCGTCCAGCGCGTCTCTTCAAACAATATATCTTTGCATCGATATTTTCCAGGGAAATTTCTCGTTTCCGCGGCTTAGTGCATACGCGTATCGGCGTATTACATAACTTTCCTCACATCAAAAAGCTTCTCGTATGATTCGCCGGATTTGAAATACGGCAATCGGTGGTATCGCGAGACGAAGAATGCGCCTCGACATTCGTGATCTCTTAGCAGTGCTCCGTAATCCTACGCGTGCAGGCCCTGCAGGGGACAGCCGTGTATTAAGTTATGGAGCTTCCATTGCGTTTCGTGTGCACATATGTATATGTATATGTATACCCCGACGATATATACACGTACGTGTGCGCCGTAGTCCCGAAATGACCTACTCGCAATCTCTAATATATCGCAGCAAATATTTGGCCTTGTGTTCCCCGCCGTCGTGCTTATCCCTCGCAACATTCTCCTACGCATAATCCGTGCGTGCGTGCGTGTGCGCGCGCGCGCGCGCGCGGGTGTGTGTGTAACTAGCACGTATCTCGAATCAATGAAACGTATCGTATATTTTATATATTTACATGAAATGTAACATTTAGTTACGCCGCATCGCGATATTGTACAATATTTAAAAATGGAAACTGCACAATTTTTTTCCGCTCTGTTATATGTGTTTTTCCTATTGCCGAATGCAAAGCAGGCACAATGCGCATTTGCACATTGTTTGTTTATGTATAGAAACGTCACGTTTTTTGGCAGAATATGATTTGATCTGGATGATTTTTTTACTGAACATTTTCGAAATTCTTCTCGCGCGTGGTTGCGCCCACGACTGATTATCACATCCACGTGCATCCCTTCTCCCTCTCTGTCTCATTCCTCTCTCTCTCTCTCTCCCCCGCCCTTTTCGCTTTCGCGACCTGAATTCTCACTTCAATGATTACGTGTGCGGGCTACAATAGGCCTTTGTCGGTTCTTCGTTTCGGTCGTATCGCCATTCTGTCCCCCCTTTTTTTTTAAGAGCGGACAGGGCGAACAGGGTAGGGATATAGAGGTTGACACGGCGCTCGCCCGATTACAAATGTGAAATCGATCTCTCATTGTCGGGGAATCGGTGAGGCACGGCGGCCACGGCCGCTGCTAAATCGATCCTCAGTAGATAGGGCCGAACGAACGAACGAACGACCGAATGAACGGCCTTTCTCGTTCCCGAGGAAGAACGAAGTCTCGTTAGTCACGCTGGTAATCAAGGCTTCGCTTCGATTTCTGTTCGAATTGCTTTTGGTGTTCCTCTGAAAAGAGAGGTCGGGATCCTCGCAAAACGCGTGTAACTATCCGGGGAACGTGTTTTATGCAAATCAGCCTTCTTTCATTTGGAACGCGGAGCAATTCGTATTTTGCGTCTGAAAGGCCTAAAACGTATAGGTGAGACAAGTTCCGCATGCTTTATGGTTAAAGAATCTCGAATCTTATCGCGGATGCAATATTTGATCGTGAACGTTCTACCACAATTACGAGTCCCAGTGAGGAGCTCGTTAATGTATTTCTCGAGGACCAAATCGTGATTTCTCATATATACAATGTCGTTGAGTTTACTTTCGAAATACGGTCAAGTAGTTAAATCCAATTACTTAATCGCTCAAAGTATTTGTTAGCAAAATTTCGAAGAAGATATTTAGGCGTATGCGTTGAAAATATGTTAGATTCAGTTATCAAGGAGTACGTATGCATTTGTGCATATTGATGTGATAGCATCCCGATCAAAGTACCAGGTTTATAATTTTCGATCAGCGCGTTCCCTCTTGGCTTTTGCGCGCCAATAACATTCGGGAAGCTGGCAATCTCCAAAGCTCAAACAGACAATCACTTCTAAATACAGTTCGAGGGTGTTTTGATTCGAAACACTCCAACACGGAATTGCTTTGGTCGCGGGGCTATTTAACCAGTGAACGACTTCAAAGTCGCTTGAAATGTTTACTCACGAGCGTGAAAGCGAGAAGGAAAGAGAGAGGGGGGAGGAAGGGAGGGAGAATTGGCTGATGGGGAGAAAGAGAAAGGGTTAACAGGAAAAAATGCAAAACGGATATGAGACATCAAGTGTTTAAGAAATATGGAAAAGTCGAAATTTAAACAAATTTTTTAATTTTATAAAAAAATGTAGTTAAAGGTAGTAAACTTTTAGTAACTTTTAACTTATTTGTTATGTATTTCGATTAATATTTATTATTTAGGCGCTTCAGAATCGTTGATAAAATATTGCATTGGAATTAAAACAATCGTTTCGCTTTTTTTTTTACGCTGTATGTATTTGTACTCTTAGAATCTTGCTTGCATCGTTATTTGTTTTTTAACTCGCTTGTAAATCATAAGCTTCTCTGCTGAATAATTGCATTTATTTTCGAACGCTGTTTTGCACGGTTATATTAAATTTCAAGATTGCTCGGTTAAATCTGAATTGTATTGTACATTCGCTTTCTCATCGATGTCTGAATATTTATTACGAAAAGTTCTACTATTAGAGCAAAGAGAAAATGTGTGTGTGTGTGTGTGTGTGTGTGTG
>NW_012028514.1:455708-501623 GCF_000956235.1 Wasmannia auropunctata | reverse complement strand
GAGAGAGAGAGAGAGAGAGAGAGAGAGAGCTGCGAGAAGGTTTATTTAATAGAAGTAGTACAAACATATAATTGTCGCACCAGTTTCCAAGCTGTCGCTGCATTCCAATTGCAAACTCGCCCGTACATGAAACCGGTACGCTCCTATTCCCATAGATATCATACCGAGTGCAGAGGTATTGGAAAATAATGAAGAGGTTTGCCCTCGCAGAGCTGTTGAGTCACCGCGGTTCGATGGCGGTCTGTCGATGACAACGAGGTAATTACTTTTCAAACAGTAGACGTGCAAATGAACGGCGGTTTAATCTGTCGATAATATCCTGGACATCGTTACCATTTTTATTTCTCTTCTCTCTCTCTCTATCTCTATCTCTATCTCTCTCAATGTTCCAACGGTAGCGGCTATCGCGTACAAATTCTCCGCGCAGATTTAATCCGCTCACAAAGATTGCCGCATACGAGCAAAACGAAATAGTTTTTTTCACTGTTGGTGGATTAAATCCTCTTTTTGCTTTTCGATCGCGGTTTTCGACATGCAACTATTCCCGGCTAAAACGAATCCCGAAAATGGTTGTCTCTTGATTCGTGTCATATTTACATAACTTTTACTGAATTAAGTAAATTTTGCGAATTAAAAGAGTGATTATATATATGAATGAACTGTTGAAAAATTGCATGCACTTATCAGTAACTCGCAATGGCTACTGTTTTATTCGAAGTTAATGGCCGTTGCTGCGCGGGCGAACTCTCTTATACTGTCGTTTTTCCACTGCTACGTCGACAAACCGGCGATGTTATTGCGACAAAAACAATTTAAGGCCTGGCAGTGGCGTGCCTCTCGATAAATCATGACTTATTGAACGCGTAGCTCAGTTTTGAAGCTCACCCACGGGGCTGTGTCGCTCGTGCGCCGTGATACGTCATAAGTCACAGCTGGTAGCACGTTGCGACGACATCACCCCCTAGCTCAGGAGGGGTGTGTTTCTTCCTGCTTGCTACCCTACCGGTTTTCCCGGTATGGACTCAGCCCCCACGGGTAGTTCGGCCTAGATGTAATAGTCCCATTAACCGGTTCTGTATCTTAGCAACCCAATCCCCCGCCGACCCTCGCGCGGGGACCGTTTATTGCGCGCTATGATTGATACTGTAAAATATGGCGTTCTCCACGAGCGACGGGATGCAGGCGTTGCTCTTTCGACTTATCGTCGGGGGCCACTCAATCCCGCGCGAACATGCGGCTTTACAGATGTAGGGGTGCGGGAGAGAAAGCAGCCGCCGAAACACGCCATTTATCCGCACGCCCGGCATCGGCCGACGATATTTCTTTTGACCACCGCGCGATATAAGAAAGAACGGACGATTAATATCGATGCCGGTGACATAGAGTTCATATATCATACGCGCAACTTCAAGGTTTGCTCGGTCGGGAAATGATCTAATTATTGGAATTTCAAGACAAATGAGAGAGATCACGATTTTTTTTATCTCATTCGTGATCTTCAGGAACGTTTCTGTTGTACGTACTGTAATTCGCGCGATTTCGAAATATATACGAGATGCCTTTCGATCGATTATCATTACGCGTGAGAAATGTCGTCTTTCATTGCAACTATAGTTTCACCATGTCCAACCGAAGGAGGGTTGGAGCTTAATAATGATGTCAACTATGACAGACAACCGCGCGCCGTTTCGTGCGATAACGCGCGAGCGAGAGCGTGCATAAGCTTCGCTCGTGTTTAGCGTGTACGTATTGCTCGAACAAACGTACGTACGACTGGCTCGGCGCGACGTGATAGATCGCGAATCGTGCGCTTTTTTTTTTGTCACAATAGCGTGCCGTCTCGCGTACCTTCCCACTTTCATTCATAAATCATGTTCCACGTGGACATTTACCTTGAACCTACTTTCGCTGCGAACAATAATCTCCACGTCTGTCATTAAAAATCGCGCAGTGGGGTGTCGTGAGTTGTCAGGGGTTGAAGAACCCCCAAGAGAGGTCGCGACGGCGTAGGCGGGAAGATATCGTGACGGCTTAAACCGATCTCCACGTGGCACGCGTGTACGAATACCTTGGAATCCCTCGTAGTCGTCGATCAGCCCTAATTCCCGCACATCGCGTGGTTATGGGACATTGTGGATAAAAGGGCGTAATGCCTTCTGCGAATGCAGGCCGTTATGGCGGTGCAATATGCGGGTAATCCAAATATATTGCGAGAGGTGTACGCGGCCAGACGTACGAGGCCGATTCACGATCGATGCTATTTTCCAAGCTGTATTCATAAATAATGCTTCCTTGGAGCTTTTCTTTGGAGCGAATATTACAGTTGCATTTAATAAAAAAATTATTGAAGTTAATAAGAAAAATATAAATTAAAAAACGAATAGAAAATTGAGTATGATATTTTTTTGAAATTTATGTCATAAATTCGTATAATTTTCTTATTATAATATTATAATATATTTTTTGACATATTATTTTATATATTTTATATATATTATTTTGTGATTTATTATGATCTATGATTTTTGCTAAAAAGAGGGAAAACGGGAGCAGTTATTTATAAAACAGATCCCGTTGAATGACGACGTAATTCTCGGATGCGAGCAGTACCGCGGGAACGAAGCGTAATATGAATGAAGTAGATTACATGCAAATGAAGAATCGATGCAGATTGCGGACGTAACTGGAATTGCATTATTCTTTTTCTATCCGACAAATATGCGTCATCATTCAACGTGTGCAATAGAACTACATTTCTACGCGTCGCCGATGGAACAATGGGTCTTCTTGATCGATATGTTATACTAGGACGGCTAGTGATACGCGATGACGGCTGATTGTCCGTGACATAGTTGTCTCTGTGACTCTTCACCTCGATGTCGTAATCATTTTTCACACGTTACCGCGACACGTGTGTGCTGCCATTAACGATAACATTAGATGGCTCGCCAGAATATCACTCTTATTTCTCTTGACGCACGTTTGTTTCATTGCACCTATGACTTTTAATGCATCTACCGTTGACCTCGATCGATCATCCTTCAACGCTATATTACACAATACTTTTACGGCCGATAACGACTCGCGGCAGGAAATACCTGTCCGATCTATCGTCGTTCAATTATGGTACGCGTTAGCAGATACAACGGGGGAACGTTATAGAAACATCTGACGTTATTGTTCGTCTTTCGCAATATCCACGGATACGCCACGATTCGTTATTTTCGAAACCTCCATCTTTTCGCTTTTGATGGGCAGGACGATAGATCGATGTGTACGGGCATTGAAATATTTTTTTTTTCCTTCGCGGATGTAATTCCCTGTACAAATGGAGGTTGTTCCAGGCGAACTCTCGGGTCACGTCGACGACCTAACTGTTCTGACACTAACCCAACCTTTTATACGAAGGGTTACCGCGCGAAAGTTCAAGAGAGAGAAAGAGAGAGAGAGAGAGAGAGAGAGAGAGAGAGAGAGAGAGAGAGGAAAGGGAGAATCCATAAGCCATCCACCCCCCGCTCCCCTCACGACCAGCCATAATGCTCTCTTCGTCTTTCACCCTCTCCTCGGACAAGCGTCTGCACGGAGTTGACTATCTTGAATCCTGTCTCCAGCTTCCCGGCTGAGAAGCTCACACATCCGCGGACGCTGTTCCGTCTGATATAACATCTGCCATTTAGATCTAAATAAATATTTTTTTTCTGATACGCGTGATGTACTGTGCTCATACGTATAAATTGGAAATATATTTGCATGAATCTGACGTTAACGCGAGTATCATTACGTAATGCACTTTAATATCTCATGTCACTCTCAATTAATTAATTATTCGCCATATGATGTATTGAGCACACCGGTACGTATAAGTTTCTACTAATTAATTAAAAGCGCGACCGAAATTTGTAATCACTTGATGTTACTCGTGGCTCTTAGTAATTATCGAATGACGATCATTATCTTCAGAATATTGGACTAAACTCTTTCATAATTACTCTATCTTTCGCTTTTACACATATTAACTAATAGCCGATATCTCCTTTTGGATCCTTTTGGAAACCGGGTATATAGTTTCTGTCTATTGATGCTGTACTGCGTTATCGAATTTTTTTTTTTAGGATCGACCGAATGTATTTACAGACGAAGTTCATTAATGCACTTTGTTTCTGATGGAAACAACACATAGAATATCTGTACTTTTTATCGATAGCGTATTCCGTGGAAATGGGATATTGAATCTAACGACGAGGTCAATGCTTTAATGAATATGCATCAAGGTATGAAAAAATATTGTCCGAAAATATGCATTTCCATAGTAAAAGATTATTTTTCTCAATGTTACTGCATACGCAGTTACTACGTAAAAATTCCACATTCAGCGGATTATTATTCCTATTTAAAAATAATAGCTTTCCAATGTGTTATAGGAAAATCGATTCATATCTCTCCAGCGAATTTGCGCGCTATTAATATAACTATTCTCTCTATATATCCGTATGATAAAGATTTTCAGAATATTTGTCCGATAATTTTTCTGTAATAGTATCGATAATATCTCTATCGTTAACGTGCACGACGTTAAATTATATCAATCCACGAACTGTCGAGAACCCGTGATATTTTACTGTCACGAGATTATTAATTTCAGTTCCAGACAGCACGTAATTATTTCGTCTGATTATGTTTCTTAGCAAGGTTTTTATCTCCATGGTTCATTTCCTACGTTAAGAACAATTTCGCTGGATTTGAGTAGAACGAGTTCACGCCCCTCTCATAAATCTTTGTCTTTCTTGAGCCTGAGAAGATCTGATTGGCGGCAATTTCCTCCGTGCTCCTTTCGCCGTTTCCTTCCCGTCAGCATCTGATCCTTCTTTCCTGGTCGTGCAAAACGGATCGTGTGAATTTAAAATATCACCGAAATATCTGCCTTAATATATATGTAATATATAACGGCCGGTACCGCCTGAGATACGATAATTTAATTGCAATACTTCGAAATTAGCAGCAGCACCTGCTGGATTCGTGGTCGTAAATATTACCGCGCAGATTTCGGTTTATTCAGCGATCTTCGAGGCGCAGACGTAGCGCCGTAATTACCGTGCTGTCTTTCTTATCGCAGAAACTTTACGAAAACGCGGGACATGTCGTGCTCGTAATGAGCTCTCCGTAGCGGCTTAAGGCACTGCGACGGCTCGGCGAAGAAAGTTAGTTATTTACTCGCCAGTGCTCTGACAGCTCGTTTACGTACGCAACGCTATTTCATTTCCTAGACGTTTCCGGATAGGCACTTTCGCGGGCAAACACATTAAGGCGCGCCCGACTGCTGCTCCAGTTCTCTCCGGTAGCTCTTTCAGGATACTTGATTTTACGATCTCCGATCCACCTTCCTTCCGTGGATTTAACTTCGCTTGATTGAGCCACCTTTCGCAAACACGTTAACTTTTGGTTGATTTAATGATTTCCTTCTTAAATGCGTGTTTAAAACGTAACCGATTGTTCAAACATATATATCTTAGAGAGGAAATGGGGAATTGAGGCTAAAGCATTGTAAAATGATGTTAAGTGTTTATAGTGACTTTTTTATTAAAAAAATTTTGTGCTTAATAATAGTGCTTTCAACTATGACTTGTCGTCGTTGGACTGTCACTTATGTAGATGAAATGTAGCGTGTACATAAAAGTTTTTTGCCGTATTTTTTAATCCATCAATATAAACATAATTATCGAAAATCCATCGTGATCTATTTTCGCGAAGAGCGATCTCCAGTTTAGCAGGATATCGAAGTAATTTACGTCACGTGTCCTAATGAAAACTGTTCTCACCTTCGGGTGTGGAAAAATTTGTTCCACGCACGATCTGTGAGTTTCGATGCCAGCGAGGGGAGGAAATTTGAGATTCCGTTTCCGCCTAAGGAATAATTGTCCGAGATTCCGGTCACGAGTCACCGGAACTGAGAGCCGTTAAGCCGGAACTAATTGAACTGTTGTTAAGGGGAGACGGTCAGAGGTGAGCGCAAGGGTGCTGTAACTTGGGTATTATAGAGATTCTCTGACAGCGTAGCACCAAATCCCCGGTGATAGATCCCGCGACATGATGGCCCTGCGATGCCCGGAATCATTAATACAGTCGGTAAATTTCCGGTTAAAAGCATCGGATATTTCAACCTCGATGCAGACATCCGATCGTCCGTGCGGAATTTTGACAAATTTAAATTTATATTTAACGTAGCATGTATAATTAACATATTTTTTATCCTCTAATCGGCATTTACTTGCGAAAAGTTAACGTACTTAATTCCACTAAGACTTTGACTATTCTTCCCTTTTGTTATGTTACTACCACGATCAAATCAGTCAAATATCTCGTTTTATATATACTCACGGCTCGAAGAAAGCCATTTAAACTGCGTTACGTTGTGACTGCAAGTTCTCATCAACGAGTTGGAAAAAAACGTTGACAGAAATGTGGCGGAGGTGAACTACGCGACAGGATTTTTGTTCCGCGGCTAGAGAAAAACATTCCGTGGCGCGAAACTCTTGACAGCTGACACGATGGTTGGCTGGCAGCCACCCTCGTGATCTAGATTTCGTTCACGTGAATGACGGAATCCGTCGTACATATATGTATGTAGACGTAATATTATCGTTAAGAGGTGTTGCTTTTGAAGTGAGGCGGCGAACCTGGTAAAGGTGTAAGAACAAAACAAAACAAAAAATGAACAAACGAGGAAACAATTTCGGTCTGTGAACGAGTGCACACCACCATTGACTCTGACGACAATCAGAACCGTCAGAAAGGAAGGGGAAAAAAGATCGACGAAGAACACGTCTCGAAAACAAAAGGCCTGGCGGCTCCCTATTTCGTACTTTCCGTGCGCTGCGCTGCGTTTGGCGTTGTTCGCCGAGGGTGTGAATGCCGGTACTTCGGTAAATGCTCTCCGCCGCGCTATGCCGGTTCGCACGAAGTTTGCAGGAACGTATGCACGGAGCGAGAATGAGACTGTCCACGCACATGCGGATTGCGTTTATTTCGTAATGGAACATCGTGGTTTTCGATTTGCTGCAACACTTGCGAAAAGCAAGTTTTTACTCGCGTACTCTCATGCATTTATCTATTTCCCGTAGTGTATTGAAATGTTTCTACCTTTATATTACCTGTATATATCTACATTTAAAGAGAATTCCGAGATATGTTTACGCGGAATCACATTTATCTCTCTATAGAAAATTATAGACCTCTTGATAAGATTGGATTTTACACGACTTAGAAAGAGTTAATTACATTACGCGTGCTTGCATACGAGGCATCTTGATCGTGCGACGACTCACGTTGCGTCTAATTCGGATTTACGAGCGCGGCGTCGAAAGTCGACGGAAAGGTGCAGCTTCGCTGGTGGGACAGATAATTGTTTTCCACGCCGTCGTGCCGGGAAAGCATACCGTCTGGTCGCGAGGGAGGAAGGGGGAGGGGAAGACGCACGAGCATCATCGTGGAAAAAGCAGCTAGACATCATCGTCGAAAGCAAAAATGAGACACGAAGTAAAGTTCGGTAGCGATGACGTTTGCGTGCACGTGCAGGCACGCAGACACAAAGAGACGCAGACACGCGTGGTTGCGAAAAAGAGGGTGGGTGAGAAGAGAGGGAGCATTAGGCTGGGCGTCTGGTCCCATTGTCCATATACGCGGATAGGCTGTCTCTTTACTGAATGCAAGCCTGAGTTTTTTCTAAGGGGTGGCGGAACGAACAGGGAAAGGGGGGCAAAAGGGTGGGAAGGCCGTACGGAGGGAACGCGAAGGGCGTGAGTCGCCTAGGGGTGACTTGGTCGACGACGCGACCCCCGACGCGACTCTTCGTCGCGCAGACAGCAGACTGGAGGGGTTGACTGCAGGTATTTTCTGACACCCCGGCAAACCACGGACTTGCATCAACCTACCATTATGTCTTTCACTTTCGATTGTCGCTTACGGTGCTCCGACGTTATTTAAAATGGAGAACGTAATATTATTTTTTCCCTCATTGCAGAAGAGATACGCGAAACTGGAAATGCAATAGATATTTTGAATTATTTTATTTAAAAAAAACTTTCCATTTTAAAGTTCTTATTTTATAAAAAAAAGAACTATTTTTTAAATTAGAGAACTCTCTTTTGATATTCTCTAATTCTTTTCGCGTAAACCTTTGTTAGAAAAGTACAATTCGATATATGTAACAGAGCTGCAGAGCTAAGGAGAAAAATACTGTTTAGCTTATATACACGCTACGTAGCTTTCCATCTGTTTATTCTAGAGGTACTATGCATCATCATAACGTGTAATTAACTTGCATTACACACACAGCCCGTTGTACCAGAGGCAGGTATGTAGTTGTACTTCGAAAAAGAACACGTTAATTTTCTTCGTTGAATTCACATGGTTAATTATTCCTTAATTATTCCGTAATTATATACAAACGCAATGACGCTCGTATCAAGATACGATCAGTAAAAAATATTTTATGTTATATTCGTAAGGCGTGAAGCGAGTCCTAGTCGTTCGATATACCGAAACTCGTCAACGGGCATGCTTAATCGCGCCGTTTTACTGTAAAGAGCGTAGTCCGGAGATATGGATACTATACGTTGCCGTATACTCGGACATAACCGAAGTACTCGAGCTCTAGGGCAAGTCGTCTCATCAAAGAAGACGAAGAACGGCGGGGGATCATAGTCATCCCGCTATCCCCGTTCTATCTCACGAAGTGGAGTACGTGCAACTACTTTCTTCGCGCGCTTCCTTCCCTTTTCCCGGACTGGCTCGACTATCCTTCCTCCCTTCCCACCGATTTTACCTTCCTGTCCCCCCGCCTGCTTTCTTCATTCCGCCTTGGACGCGCTCTACGACGACCACCAGAGGCGCGGCAGTTTTGCCGATTTAAGGTTGTCGAAGTTATAAAGCTTCTCAAGCGTTCCCTCGGGTTCGCAAGTTTTCCTGAAAGTCCCTCCGTTCTCTCCGGCTACCCATCTCCTTCGCCTCTCCACACTCCCAGCTCTCACAACCTTTTTCCTCCACGATTACCTGTAACATGTCAAAGGAGTAATTTTCCTGTTTCGTGTCCCAAGTTTCTCTTGGTTACTCGTGAGCGAAGATAATACTTACTACAGCTCCACCATGGGAGAATCTTAAGTTGCACGTATCCGTGACATCGGGATTATGAAGAGTCCCACACCATCCTGAACATGTGTCGTACATGTATTTCGGCACACATTCTCATTGATGGATCGCCTACGCCACATCTAGTTGGCTTGAAGGGAAGTTGGAAGTTTTGAATAGCATAAGCTTATGCACCTTCGCTATTTGTGCGGTTGTTATACGTACATACCTATAGAGCCGTTTAATAAATCTAGGAACTTTTTAAATTTCCTTCGCAGTAACTTTCGAAACACTTTGTATTTGCTTTTAATATATTCCAAAGCAGGAAACGTCCGCTGTAATATTTAACAGCGGGAAGAAAATATTTCAAGTTGATACTTAATCCAATCGTAATGTCTCTGTTCTCAGATATGCTGCCTACAATTGAACATTGCTGGTACGGTGGGATAAGAATGTTACTGCGTCGCCGCAAGTGCGCAGTGTGACGACCATCGGATTTACATGCGATGGAACGATTGTTTTAAGGAAGAACGTGCAGCTGTCACGGTGCAAGCGCGAGGGATCGTGTGTCACACGCCGCCATCGAGAGGGAAGTCGACGATAATGGTGAGTTTGTCTTTCCGGAGGGTCTCCGAGGCTATACCCCGGCCGTTTCGCCGACGAGTCATTATTTTTCGTTCATGCAAACTCGGCGCATTTGAATGTGAATTACCGGTTATTACCGCGAGATTTTCCGTCGTGAATCGGGATCTCGGGGAGCCGAAGCCGATGGATATTCGGCGGACATTAGAGCCGGGTTTTGCAGCCCGCTCGCGCGCGCGAACGCGTGTATAGGGACGCCCTTCCGCCCTTCACATATTCTGCTCTTGGTCATAGGGCGATTTTCAATTTGCCATTTCTTTCGCACCATTGTCCGCGCAATCCCGCACTCGTCCCGCGCTTTGGCGCTCGAAGCCCGGGATCGAAGTTTCGGCAGTTGATTTCTCGAGGCTCTTTTGGTGAGGCTTTCGGCACGAAGCGGGGTGAATGTGAATAACGCTCACGCTCGAATTTATATACTCTGGTACGAATTAGAGATATACGTTTAGTGCCTTCTCTGATCTCGTGATACCGAAGTCTGCGTGGAATACGGAACATTTGTGGTGAACGAACTCGCGATGGTAATTCGAGTGCATTTCCGAGTTACCATTTCACGTTACCGATAATACGATATTACATAAGATTATATGGTATGTAAAATATTTTCTAATGTCGTTATTTGTTCTTTCGAGCTTATCTCCGGCAATTTTCCGATACCTTTCCATTCCAATTTCCCTGCGTACGTATATATATATATATATATATATATATTATATACACGCGATAGGATGTAATCTCCGACAGTGTTCGCTATATACTCGCATTATACGCGATTCAAGCGCGGCGATAAGTTCATTGCGGAGATACCCTCAAAAGGGTGCGCACGGCGCGAGATAAATACAAACGGCTATATGCATGGGCGTGCAGCATTGGGTGATAAATATGGGTAAGACCGAGTTTTTCGCGGCGCGGCTCCGAGGTGCGCGCCGTACACGCGCGCCGTCGGTGAAATGCATACGAAACGTCAAATGCACTCGGCGCAGTCCATCAAAATGCAAATGTCTTTTATCCACGGTGGTAATATATGCGTCCGTCGAGAATCAGTATTCAGGTTGAGCGTGGGCCGATCCGCCCCTGCGGTATCACAGCACGAGTGTGTGCGCGATCGTGGATACTACTAGGGGGGGGGGAGGGGAGGGGACGAAGCAACCCTCGAAAGAGATCGTGGCACCCGCAGTAGCTCTCCTGATGGCCAAATCTTTATTTTACGACCGATCCGGTGGATCAATGGCAACCTCGAGGGCACCTCCTGCATCACGATTTTCAGGGCGGAGCGGCATCGATCTTAATTGATATCAGTCTCTGAGTGCGTCGACGTGAATATTCGCGTTTTATGTCGCTCGTAAAGCAGATAAGCGGGATCCAATCTTATTTAAGTATCCTGGAGTCCCGTCGGTTTGTAGATTTCAGGAAAATGACTTGCAATTATAGGACTGTTTTCGTAGACGAAACGTTTCGCTCAGGAATTCGTAATTTTGTTTGTAACAACGGGCGGCGTTCTTAACGGTCGAAAACACGATTGATGCATTGAAGTTTAAAAAATACGAGTTGAAACGAGAGGCAGAAATTAAACCGGTATCAAATAAAGAAATATTATCATTAGAAACAAATAATAATTTCGTATTTCATTTATTAGATGAACGCTGTGCTTAAAAAATATTTGTAAAAAGTACTTGTAAATCCTTTAAGTAGTTCAGGATCACGTTGACCCCTGGATTTTTAGAACTGTTAGACATCCTCAGTTCTGAATCTTCTTTTTTCCCTCGGATCTTGAAGGGAGAGGGAAAACCCAGTTGATTCTTTGCTAACACTAACTCGAGCCAGACGCTTAGAAAATCGAACGATTTTATCGCGCTAAATTGAATTCAGATATTCGATGATGGACTTGAGAAAGTCATTGAAGAAAGAAATAGGGAGGGTAGGTCCGCGCGATTGTCGAGGATTATACGTATTGTTTTACTGCAGGTACTGGTTGGGTGTGTTTGTATGTAAAAAGCATTCCTTTTGTAATACTGTTTGTTATTAAATCCGTCGCAACGATTGTCTAAAGAGCTTTTCCGTTGAAGGGCTCGCGACAAAAACGCGCCCGTTTCTTTTATTACGAGTGCTTAAATAGAATAAGATGTTATAGTCCTTTTCACTTGCGCATCGTAGCGTTAAACTACGAACTGAGACTCTCTCGGAAAAACGAGTTTTAAGATAATGTCTTAACGGCAGAGCGAATCCACGAGCGTAATATTACGTTGTTCTTTGCGCGAACGATGGCAAGCCATAATATCATTGCGCGAGTCTTTCATTATCGATGTCTACATTCTTTGCAATATTAATGAGTAAAATCGTTTACGGCATTATAACGACATTGTATACAGACTGCTCTAAAATAATATCATACTTTAAGTATATATTTTGAACATCAATTAGATTTGCGAAAATTCTCAATATCGAAACACCAAAGTTATAATAGTTTCGGAATTATAAGCTATCAAAGTTATAAGCAATGAATATCGTGTGAAGTTCGTGGCAGCCGACCCTTGCACGCGGAGTACCAGTCTGTTATCTATTATCGATTTTCGTAACAAAGATGACATTAATTTTTAACGTTTTTGCTGATTTTGTCTTTTGATTCCTTTTATTCAAATATACACTGTAATAATTATGATATATAACGAATTTCGAAATTTTTAGTTTTAATTAATATTGAAAATACTATTAAATGCACTATAATACAATGGGACACTATATAGAAAAAATAAATGCACGTAAAATTGAATATATTTTAATATTGTAAGTCTTATACGTTGCAAATGCGTATGATCTTTCTTCAATTTTTACAAGAAACGGTTATGAAAACTTGCGCTAAATTTAGCAGTTACGAACCGTCGACACTTTTAGAAAGGAATAAAATTGCGTTTAATTAATCGAACCGGCTCGTCGAATATATCCATCATAACGATGAAATTACAACGTAGCGATATCGTTTGGATTACGCAATAGGGTTGATGCGGAATCAATCGTCTGGCGGTAGTGATTAAAAAAAAAAAGAGGACGGTGCAGGAGATGGTTCCACGCAGCCAGCGCTGTTGAAAGTTCCAACGAAATACCCGATTTCGTTCAGTTGAACGATCCGGAATGATCGCGCCGTTTAACCGATCACCGATAAAAAAAAAGCTCAAATGAGTTTCTACACTCCATACTCCTCTCTTTAGTCTTTTGCTTTTCGCCCCCCAAAATATTTCGTACCCGCCCACTCTTCAATCGCGCACTCTTCTTTTCTTTTACGTTTTAATTACAAAAAATGTCTGTCAATTTATTTTTGCATTACAGAGACGGCGCGTTTGTATGTATGTGCGCTGATCCTTCTCGGAAAAACTCGTGTTATATAATTATCTCGCATGAGTCTTGTAGCGAATGGTTACCAATTTACGTTATCGATATTGGCAAAGTTTGTTTGCTAAACATATCCACTGAGCGATACGTCGCGCGTCGTGACAATAAAGTGTCGTTTTCGTTATACAGTAGCGAAATTTTATCGATTAACTGCTGTCACCAGCACATAACATATATCGCACTATTATATTTTTCAAAGTAAGATTTTAATTTGCAAAATAAGATGTGTCTTAAACTAATCTTTAGAAGAGATGTTTTAATAATCCTCATAAAATATTGAAAAGTAACTTTATATTTAAAATATTTAACGTATTACAGTATATATATATATACGATAGGAAATTTATACTTTTCACGATTAGTTATAAGAAATTGCATGACCGGATATATCAAATCTCATTCAGAATAAAATTAACGATTACAAGGGAATCGTGTTTCACGTAAGTAATTGACGCTTTCGCAAAATCACTGCGTGATTCGCTCGCAGCGATACAAAAGGGTGGATATTTATTCGACTACAATGGTTGTATCGTAGCTATGCTATAAAAAATTTGCATGCGCAAGCCCGCGTGAGATCGCGAGGGAAGTCTGCATACTAATAAGTTGCCACAAGGCGCGAGAGTACAAGGGGAGCAGAGAAATTAAGAATGGAAAATGCTGGTCAAACTAAGGTAGTAGCTATACTTCAAATATCTGAGCTGCGAATGATAGGAGGAAATGAAGGCGGCGCGCGGGAAAAAAAGGAACGCCGGGGCAAAGTAAAGACACGGAAGTAAAGCAAACATCTCCGTTTCCCAGGAAATTCGCGTTGCGAAGAACAAGAGCTCGCAGAGCCTGACACGACGCGGTCTTTTTTTCCCTCGTTAAAGAATTTTTCATCGCGACCTTATATATAAGGTCGAGCGATTACGAGCGGGGCCTGAAAAAAAGAATTATTCTATCGAGTTTTATATATATAATCAGTGGATATAACGCAGCGATAGTTTAATATCGTGAGATTACTGAGAGAACCGTACTTTCGTCTTTCGATATTCCGAACGTAACGAGAATTTTAGTTGAAAAAACGTTTCTCTTAACGCGGTCCGCACCTTCGTGTTATCATCGCTGTATCAGAAATTATGATATCGCGAGCAGATTGCGGTAGAGAATTGGAAGGGGAAATCGGTAAGAGAGAGCGTGCAGAAAATCGAGAATCGTACGCCTGGACTCGCCGTAACACCCTTCCGCGATATAATTGGCAATAATGGAGCCGCATTCGTATCGAACGCGAGATTTACCTTTATGCATCCAATGGTTACCATGGAGTCATTTATAGCGGTCTTCCCCCGTGTGATGCCATTACTATCTGCGCGTTGCTAATAATGGATGGGGGCCAGCCCGTGAATTCAAATCATTGGATTGATGGAGCACGCAATTGTGCTGGCATAAACCTTTAGATTATCTTGCAGGTTAGTTTGTCCGCTCGCTACATTATGTTTATGAGGCTAATCTACTTATTGACAACGCTTTATAATTTATACAATTGCAATATTTTTCTATAAAAAAAGAAAATTAAGGAATAAGAATAATAATACAATAAGAAATATATTTATGTTTAAAATTTTAATTATTATATAAATTATATAAATTATAATTAATATAACAGTGTCAAAGAAAAAAGCTTCTCTGCATTTGAAACATAATAATATATTCATACAATTAATTTGTTCAAATCTTACAAAAAAAATTTTTTTTGAAATATTAATAAATTTTTTAAATAAATAAATTATCATTTTTATCGTGCGCAGAAAGAAAAATCTCTTTGAAATTTGACAAAATATTACTGTGTCATGCATTTGTGTTATACTTATTCCTTTTCATATTAACCCTTTTTCGTTTATCTTTTAGACATTAAAAGGTCTTTATGTCTAAAAGATAAACGATTTCTAATTATTTATTCCTTTGTGAGCACATCATACTTTATGATATCGAATATCATGTGTTCAGCCCAAAAAAGGTACGTAAAATATTGCTTTAGCGATAGTCCGATTCAGAGACGAATATCTATTAACCCCCTCGCGGAAACACCCTCTCGTTTGCAAAATTTATGCGATTCCCGAAATGTCTGACTCCCTCGGACCTCGTGCTGTCGGTACGTGAGATACACCGCAAAGGGCTGCGTTGCCCTCGTTGCCGTACTTTCGTTATTACCCCGCTGATGTCGAGTGGCGGTCGGCTGTATATCGATCGAACGGGTGAGAATGGCACTCCGCCGGCTAGATACTTATCGTTGTCTCTTCCTACCCTGCCCTGCGTGGAAAGACGAATATTATTTGTCCGCGCGTGTTACGCGGCGCGCGTAAAAGCGATCGTTCGATCCTTAAACAATTCCCTCCGTATTGCCGCGTGTGCAGTTCGGGGGTGTTTTAAGACGGGAAGCTTTAAGGGCGAGGTAAGTGAGGGGACAATGAAAAATCGTTTGCAAGGCGGCCTTCCGACGTCCTTATTTGCTTCATCCGCAACCAGACTGATCAGCGACAACTGATAGCCACACCTCACGAAAGCTGTTTTAATGTCGGGCTGACTCAGCCGGCGCGCATTTGTCCGGAAAGCAATAAAGTTAAGTGTAAACAGGAGTCCTTGCTGGTCAACCCTAGGTCGGGGATGGGGTACACCTTTCTCCCCGTTTCTTTTTGCGCCTACGGCACATACGCGTGCTGCGTTGAATGCAAGACTATTCGCGCGCGAGAGAAATTTTTTTTAATTTTTTTAAAGATCAGGGTGTAAGATTACCGCTATTTACAAGTTTATCACTCTTTGAGGTGTTAATTGAGATATCGCGAACACGGATGTACGGATTTCTTTTTGCGTTTATCAGATGAGAAATGCTCGGATATTAGTTGGATCGAGTTGTTTCGCATAAAGCTTTTCCGTGCGGGCTTACGCATTGTTTTGCGACGTTAATGCGCGTACTGGATACACGTCGAAACTTCGGAACGCTTTTAGTGGCGGTTGGTGGACGAAGAAAAACGTGGAACATGCGAGACACATAAATATGGCCTCCTTGTTCAACAACGTTAGAAGCTTATCGTTATTCCGCACACGTTGGCCGTTCGTCGCAGCCCACAGGCACTAACTATTTACGTTGCGAGTCGTCCAAGAACCTCCCGGTAGATAAACAGCGAGGGGGAAACGGCCACCGCCATCGCCACCCCGCGTAGCTCACCTCTCGATGGCTGTAAGCATTTAATTTGCATAGAAACGCGACTAACTTTGGCTATTAAACGTTCCCCGCCTCGAGGCTCACGCCAGGTTTCAATTACCAGAATGGCAAATCTTGAAGACTCTCCCTTCATCTTCTCTCTCCCAAGGTTGTCGATTAAATACTCATCGGCATCTATTTCAAGATCCGTCTGTCGTTTGCGAAGACAGTTTTTTTTTTATTCCTAACCGCGATTACGAATTCAATAGACGTTGAATGGAACGACCGTTTGTAAATTCTATTACGGTGTAGAATAGAAAATTATGAAAGACGACGATCATGAATTTTTGCGCTTGAAATCACGAATCGTTAAAAGCAGATTTCTTCTTTCAGCGGAGGGATTTTCAGCACCAATCTCTTCCGTTTCGCGGTTACTGTTCTTCCCGCGATTTACATTTAGCACGCTTCAGCTGCTGAAGCGAAAACCATTTGACAGTAAATTGCGAAACTCAGCCACTTCGTTAGAATGATTTGAACGCGCGATCGCATAAAGCGGAACGCGACGTGGTACCTTCCGTGCCGCGTACGCGTGGCACTCTTTCGTTATGCGAACGAATGCTTACTCGCACTATAGTGGCAGAGGCGTCTCGCGAAAGCGTTTCCTCGCAGATGCACCACAGCGCAGCGAGATTGTCTCCCTTCGCCGCGAAGAACTACCAGGACGGCTCTTTTCACGAACCACTTTCTGTCATCTCTTATCGCTTAGCACATCTGCGGCCTCATTTGCAGCCATGCACGGAGTGGCCAGCTATTTCTTTCTCTATCTTTCAACTTGTTTATTCGCTTTCTCGATAGTGTCTCTCGTATACCGTATCTCTTTAAATTCCGCTGCCTCTTTCCGCGCGATTTCAGCCAGAAAAATGTTACCTTTCTTTCCCGTGAAAACCGAACGACTGCTTCTCGTGGCAGAAAACGTTTTAGTTACTTAAGTATATTTTAAATATGTTTATTTATACTTATTGAGCGGATTCTTTCCTTCGTGAATACCATTCATAGATATAAGTAGCTTGAGGAAGTAGTATTTTATTCAGAATTCGATGCAATTTCTTGTGCAGTCTTAGTCGCGGATTAAATCGCCTATTTGCTGGCACACTGCGCTGCTATTCAAATGTTGAAGCGCTCTCATAAATTACGTGAGGTTTGCTTTGGAGACGGGATGGTTACGCTGCCGCGTAAGAAAAAAGCTCGATTTGCATGTGCAATTTCCTGCGGGGCAACGAACGCACGTAGGGAAGGGGACGACCTCCGGACTACCGGTTGGGTAGTCGGTGTGCGCGCGTTCAGAGAATGGAACGTATTTCTAATGTAATCGGCGTGCCGCTTTACGTTCGCGAAGCGCAATTGCTGTCTAGCATTTCCATGCCTCTATGAATACTGCGTTAGGGATGTAAAACGCGCTCATTACCGTTATTAGGGGAAACGACAGAGTTATTAATTCTGGCGAAATAATCGGTAATGGCGGGGATCTCGACATTGCGACCGTCTGATGTGAATTTCTGAAGTTTAATCGTCGAAATACCCGAGTATCTTTTGGCTGTTTTACTCTCAACAGTGGTATATTTGCTTATAAGTATTATGAAAAGAAACATAGGATATTTTGAAAATATGTATGTAAAAATAAAAAAACTTGTACTAAGTAAGATATTAAAAAAATATATATATATATAAGAAGAAGGAAAGTTACAGGAAGTCTAGATATGAATACATTAAAAAGTTATAGCTCTCCTCTGTTTCTCTTTTTTTTCTGTTGAACTAAAAAAATCTACTATTTTATAAAAGATAAAATGAGTATATTTTTATTCTTTGATGAATGTGTGATTTACAACAAGTTAAAAATATATCTTTGATTTGCTTATTATTCGTTTTAGTATTTTTACAATTAGAGAGTTTTTCGCGGGGTAATAGAGCGCGAGCGTATGTCTGGCTCGCCGGAAGTAACGCTGAGGACATTCGCATTTGAGATGCAAATCTCCGCCTGTCGATATCCACAGTATTTCGAATAATCCGACTTTAAATTGGAACTGTCAGCGGCGAACACGTGAATTCGTCGCGTTGTTTTAATTAATTAAAACGACTCTTTCCAAGTGCTTTCTATGCGTACGGCTTTGCATAATGACGAATTGGCGCCCGTTGAAATCGTCGTTCAGTTAACGCACGATCGATCCGCTCTCCCGCATATACACCGCGACGAATGTATTGTCGACGGTGGAGGCGTTCCGGGAGAGTGGAAATTCATAAAATCGTAACAATTAATTTTATCTTTGTACGAACGCGAAGACGATTTCTCTCTGCTGCTCCCGTTCGTTCGTCACCAACAGCTTCACGGAGATAACGTCGATTGAATTGCGCCCCATCTCTCCCTGCCAGCAATAGAAGCAAAACGTACGCGTTAAATCATACAAAGCTTCTCATATCCCATCTGATATTTCTTCCTTCGGCAAGCGTATGCGCGCGCGGGAGACAAAAAAAAAAGGAAAGCGCGGCGAGATAGGTGGAAATATCCGGTGAAGGCGATTTACGATAATTTCTGCTGCGCGTCCCTCGCGCGGTAGGACGCGGCTTTGCGCACGTCGGAAAATGGCTTTACATATATCAAATGCTGGAAATTCGACGAGGGTGAATCACAGTCGATCGCAACGGTATAGGGCGACGGTGGTGGGCGCGCGATGTCACCGAACTTTTGCCGACGTGCGCAAGTTTTTTTTTTTCCCAGTCGCGAACTTAGTCGATTAGGCAAAAGCGAAAGTTCTCGGGTTTCCTGATCCGTCGCCGAACCACGCACGTGCGTTCGTCGCAAATGAGCGCCGCCGTACACTTGGTGTGACCGCACTTTACGACTCTCTCACATTTACCGCACGTTTCGCGATGTTACTTACTTTTGCGAGACGCGAAACTGAGGATTTCGCTTTAAATATTCAAGCCGTGTAGAGATCTTGTCCGCTTGCCAAGCTTAATGTTCCACGTTATTCTAAACACTATCCTGTTCTTTAAAGCACCGCAGTCTTTTTCCTGGTTGCCGGCTCCAGAAGAAGCGGAAGGCGAACCGCGAGTATCTTCTAGATTTAATATTTGTTCGTGCGAGAGAATGCGCGAGTAGTGTGCGGCGCACAAATGAGATACGAGCTCTCATTTCCTTGCGCATTCGGCTCCTTTCTCTGTTAGGTAATATACAGTAATATCTCTTTCTCGCGGATCTTTTTCCTACATGTGTATCGCGCGTGCCGTTCTAGATAAAATCAATGTCTTTCGCATGGCAGTTCGAATAACGCATTAGCGTAATATTGGATGGATGCATTGATCAAATTGATATGCAACTAATTTGATTGGCATTGAGTTGTCACATATAGAATGTGTGTGTTGTAAATGAGAGTGGTAAATACCGCGTTAATTGCTACCGATGTAATAACAATTTCTCGGAAATATTACGAACCGAGAAAGAAAAATTGTGGTATCCGCAGCTGTGCATCGATCCGCTTGTTTTATTCCGATGTTTGATCTTGCAAATTTTGCCTTCGCTCCGAAGAAAGCTACATTTTTAACTTCTATATTCTTCGTCAATATGTTACATCTCTCCGAGAGACATGATCCTTCCTACAAATGTCTCGAGAACGTTCACAAATGCGCGAAATACTGGATTCTCGGCGTCTCCTTTTTCCACCGCTGGGTTATAGAATATAAGAATCGTTTCGTATTTATGATCTTTTGATCTTCGCACAGAGCATTACGATCGTATCCACGGGCGTGAACACAACGCGGCGTCTGGTCGAGCGATTTCAGGTGCGCGCACAGTTTGATCGGAAGGCGTACGACCGACCCATTGACACGTAGCGCCCGTTAAAGGGAGCGAGAAAACCGCGTTTCAAAGGAAGCATTATTTTGGCCAATGGTACGACGCCGGTTAACACACTGCCGAACCGGTTTACTCGCTTCCTCTTTCGCCGAATCACCGGGATCGGAGTATACACCAGCGCGTCTAGGCTCTTTTATATCGCTTTCGTACCCCCGCTCGTAACTGCGATCAACCGTACATTGCCCGTAGCTATAAAAGTAACTGCTCCGTAGTTGTAAGCACCCGCCGGGTGCTTGTACGCTACTTGTAATTCGAATCCTTCGTCGACAAGGGAAGAGACGAGCGTTACCGTTAAATACCCCACCGAGATAAATTAAAGCGCCTGGAATACTACATCAGGGAAGTGATGCGAATGGATGTAAAATTTACGTCGGAGTTTTAGCTGGGAATTTTTACATCGGCACGAGATTACTTTTAAAGAAAGGCCAAAAGGAGCTATTTATTAGGTATACGTTTTTTTTGGTACTATAACTATTCTTTGAAATTATTAAAGAAGTATCCGACTAATTGACATTATTACGTGGGATATGAAAGTTAATTCGCGCTTAATCTTTCAATTATTAATACAACGATTGTGTCGTATCCTTGCGACGTTGTTAACACCGGCGATTTCCTCGGTAGTTACATTAATCTCAAAAGAGAACGAGAAAACATGAAATGAAAGTGACAGGCAAGAGGAATTGTGTATAGCTACTAAAGTAGCTTTCTGGATTGCGTGAAACGAAACCATGAATTCGCGTATTTTTAGGGTCAGTGGGATGGAGCGCTTTCCAGTTGCGTGATATTAGTATTCTTATTTCGTTGTTGTTGTTTCACGGTTGTGTTACTTTCGAACGTGGCCGAGCGCGAAGAAACGTGTAATAACACCGAGGCGGCATTCCCGCGGGAAGGGAAGCCCCGTTTTCTGCACTGCGGATGCATCGCGCCGAAAGCTCGCCGAATTGGTTCCCCCTTTTCTTCGCCGGCTACACTTTCGTCACTTCTTTCTCACTGCCCGTACTTTCCCGTATTCCATCTGTCTTGATTTGTCTCTTTCGGTGGGGAGAAAGGGAGGAAGGGGTCTTTGTCGTGTGCCAGTCGACGATATGCAAAATCCTCGCGGATTCACGGAAATTTGTAGGTTTCAGGTTCATTTGTAAAACTTCCACCTAGGATTTTCTGATTTTTATGCAGTCGTGCATAAGTATTCGCATTTATCTATCTTACAATCGAACGGAGAAGGGAGAGAGAGATATTTATACCGCTGTCAATCTTTGAGATTAAATGAAATGGGAAATCAGCCGCCGCGCCGTTTCCGTGCGTTACCTAATAAGAGAATCCCTTGCACGAAATCCGGGGATTAATTCGGCAAAACCAACGGATCGCCCTATTCCTTCGTTTCTTCTCGTGATAATCGAAGATTATCACACCATTCTAACGCATTTTCCGCCCTTCGCCATTGAAGAAAGCGTAATCTCCTGACTCACGACTCAACGGGGAGAGGTTTATGCGCCTACAGCGCGTACCCCTACATCCAATTTTTTTTTTAATTTTCTTACACGCGCTCGTAAAGATTCGCGGATAGCGCGGCCGTAAACTGGAATTATTCGTAAATCAGTTAATCAGGTAGTTTAATCGCTACGAGATCTGCGTATCGTTTACGTGCTGGACGCCTCTTTTTCTGGCTTTACCGTGGCTTAAACCGTTTCGCTGAAATTCTTAGCGGTGCTCTATGCTAACGCCGGACGGTTTATCGTTAATAATAGCAATGTGTACGTGCCGCGGGCACGACTCGCCGAGATTACGCCACTTCCGCGCACACGCGCGCGCGTCTCACACGCCGGTTCTTTCCGGTTTTCGCGCGGACGCGAGGGGGAGGCAGGGGTTGTGCTCGCTACGGAGAAGTGTATCGTCGGCGTGCGAAGCCGTCAAGTTGGTCAAGGCCGCTCGCGTCCGAATTTCATTTGTTACGTGTGAGGCGACCGGAGGCACCCGCTGTATGTTTCAGTCACTAACACGCCGCGCAAGCCAGCAAACCCCCGCGATCAATACAACCCCAAACCCCCGGTTCGCCGTACTTCCAAAGCCGGTTTACCGAGTCGATCGACGGGAAAACGCCCGGCGCTGCCGGGCGCGAAGTCGCGATTTTAGATTTGCGCCGTCATACCTCGTTACCGTAATGCGCCTCTCTCCGATATGTGTCTGCGATATATACCTGTTACCCGCCCGGCGGCCTACATTCCCGTTCGGATTACGCGCGTCACGTTGCGCCATTATTTGATTCCGATGTGCGATGTGCGATGGAGAGGGATGCTTATCTCTACCTGATATCCCGTGCAAAATTACGGTACTTGAGGTAGCAAAGAGGATTGGTGCGGAATTACGCAAACGGCGGATTTTGATGTGTCGATTTGCCGAAAACTCATATCTAGAACCTTTGAAAATCCGAGAATCTCGAAACGTTACTGAGAGGAGGGAAAAGAGCGGAAGAGGGATAGCGGGGGAAGAAAGAGGGAAACCTGGAACGTACTAACAGCAATAGGAGACTTTTCGGAAACTCGAATCTTCCGCGAGATATCCGAGAAATGTTCAGCGCGGTCGGAGTATCTTTGCTAGGTATATGTATTCATTAAATGCGTATAGAATTCTCTCTCTCTCTCTCTCTCTCTCTCTCTCCATGTTCGAGCGTTAACCAGTTTTAAGAAATCAGTATTATTCTAGCTGTACAATTATCGTGCAGCCATAAGCGCCATAGAAACTAGAATAGAAGATCGCAATCTTTTCACGCCGCTCTTCTTTCCGCGAACTTTTGGCAATAAAATGTCCGGCGTTATACAATAGCCGGGTGCGCCTCGTTTCTTCTCCCGTGGAAGTGAAATGGCGCACTTTAAACGTACGCGCAATTAAGTCTCGGTAACGAGCTCTTTTAAATTAACTTATCGCAGGTGGCCTTATGTATAAATGAGACGCCCGTGCATGTACACGTACGCGTGTCCGCGTGTGCGTGGGCGAATCCGTGGTTACGGGTAGGAAGCCGTAAATAACTTTCAGAGCTGTGTTTTCCCGTCGTATATCAGTGCAAGGTGTGTGCATACGACGTCCGCGTTACTGCGGTGCATACGTAAACGCGCACTCTGTTCGCGCGATAGGCCATCGTGTGAAATAGGATTGCATCCCGATGCACCGGGTGCCGAAGCGCGCGATTCGGCGGCGAAAAAATGTATATGTATGTAGAGACGAGGGTGCATCCGTTCGACGATCGGTCGTCGACCTATACGTATACGGTACGTCGCCGAAAATCTGTTGGTTCTGTAGCCACGCTATCGAATGACCCGTTTTATCCTCTCCATCGACCGCCACGTATTCCCCGGAAGTATGTCAAAAGTTTTCGGTGGCGCGAAAACAGGTATATACGCGCGTGATTAGGGGAATTTTCTCTTAAAACCTGCCGCGTCACATGTCCTTTTCTCTCTGTTCGTCAACCGAAACTTTGATGAAAGCCGTAATTATCCGTCAGATCGATCGCGTACCCTTCCGCTTATAAATGGAGTTAAGTAAATGGTTTGTAAGATAAGCAATGGAGCGGTTATTATCCATAATTTTAGTCATGTGAGCTTCCACTTCCGTTATTCCACGCGCCTCGTACCGCGGTTATATCTAACAATAAGGTTGTAATGAATAGTTTGACGTAATATAGGAAAGTAGTATCATAACATTGTGAGAAGATGTAAAAGAAACAAAGATATTTACTCTTAATATCGTACCATTTTCGTGCTATTTTTACTATTTATGATATTGAAGAAATTTATGCGCAAGTTATTTTCCCAGACATGTAGCTCGTAATACTTTACGATCGATAACTCGAGTTTGAAAGACTGCGCGTTCTGCGTCAAGGGTTCTTCGAGAATGATGTCGCTACGAAGAAGATAAAACGCTGACTATACTATGAAGCAACGAAACGCCATTTCCGGGTCTGCTCTTCGCGCGCCAGTCAGTTTGGAATCCTTTAATCTGTTATCGTAAAAATTCTGCTCGCTCACTACTATGCTGCCAGCCTTGAAAGCAAAGAGAGAAAAGGGGAGAGAGAGAGAGAGAGAGAGAGAGAGAGAGAGAGAGAAAGAGAGAGATGGAGAGAACACGTGGTTTGCTGGAAAGGATAGACGGAGGAGACGGGCGGTTGGATGCAGGATAGAAGTATGATGGGGAAGAACGGAAGAGTCGTCACCCCTCGAGAAATGGAGGAGTATCAATATCACGCCTCACTGCCACCTACGCTTAAATCCCTTCCCAGTCGCCTCTGTCCGCCCGTCCCTTATTATCGGCTCGGAAAAATAATCTTCGATTACGAATACCCCAGCCAGACGCTCGCTTCTCGCACTCCGTCGTTTAATTTTCGCGGGAATCTCCGATTCTCTGATTCCCGATGCGCGAATACCATTGGAAAATCCAGCCATGGTAGTCTACAGAAAGTTGGATATGGGGGAGAGTTTTTCGGTGAGATCGATTTTATGGGGTGTAGAAGAAATAAGACGAAAAAAGATAAGTACGTACCTATGCGGTCTTGATATCGCGATTTAAAATTTGAGACATGTTTCTCAAATAGATTGTATTTCATAAATAGGTACATGGCATTTATGTGTGTAAAAATAATAAGCAATTTTTAAAATTTTATAGAGAATTTATAAAACCTGTATAACTGAAAAAAAATTGAAGTATTTTTTTTTAAATCTTGTTCGTTAGACAAATAAATAAAAATTAAAATGGATTTTTTTTAATAATTAAAAAAGTTTTAAATATTTAAAATGTTTCAATATAAATAAAAATATACATATTTACTTTTATACGCAAATCTATATTGTGTATCAAACTATTCGTTTTGATATAGATCAATAAGATATACATTGCTGATTAAGATAAACATTAAAATTCGCCTCCAAACAATTGATCTGACGCGCGTCGATTTTATCCAATATAGCGCGCTAAGGAAACTCCTCGGGGTTCCTTATCGAAGCAATACCCATCCCAGATTGGGCCGGATTAACAGGATTAACATAGTAGAGGAGAAACTTTGCGTCAAAATTGGCGCACTATCTCGTTACGGACTCTCTTGTTTGTTGATTCACCTCTCGCCTTTCTCGCTCGCTCCGCGCGCTCTCCTTCTCTCGTCCACGAGGAGGTCGATTGACGAGGGAGCATGCAAAACCCGCGGCAGGTGGTCCAGGTTGCATATTGCATAAGGGATCGGTTAAAATGGTTTTCCCCGGGCCGCGTATATATTCTCCCGCGAGGTGCTCGCGAGGAAGATGATCTTCGTTACGTTCTAACGCCCTCGTAAAACTTTAATGAGTTAATCTTTTACGCGCTCGGCGAATGCTCTTTATACGCATTTAGGAATTCCCACCGCAGCGATAGATATATTCGCGCACATATCCATCGGCAAGCCGGCGTTATGAGGTGGCGTGTTCAATGAGCGAGCGCGTTCGCCTGGCTACGTGGCGTGACGAATTTAGGGGATTTTACTCCGGATGGGCAGGAAGCATGAAACTGGCCTCGCGAAAGTGCATTGATGTGTTCCGACGAGGAGATTGGGAGCAATAGTGACTCATGCTTCGGTTGACTACCGCGTAATGCACTGGGCTTTGTAGAATATAGCTAGAGTTATCGGATTTCTCTCTGAGGAGAGTATCTTAAATTTATTTTTAGCTACTGTTCTTGTATGTGTGGCTGGAGAAAATATATTATTAATGTGCTGTATAGATGATTGAAAAACTTAATATATTTCTATGTTGCTTTGACAAGTATAATTGCTTATAGTACAAAGAACGATTCGCCTTATTAGGATCAATGATTAGGACCCGGACTTTTCGACTTTTTTATCAAGATTGACGATGATTAAACTTCTTTGGAGAAAGCCACGGGACTGCGACAGCATAAAGGGCGGTACGAGTATTTAGCCGAGGGTCTTCTCTATGAAACTGGTCGGCTTATTAAGTCCGTGGTCAGAGTAAATATCGTCGGTGTATTGGCAGCGTGCACGGAATTTCTGACAAATCTCTCCCGTGATCATCCAAAATTCTATTGCTATGACGTGAATTCGTGATCAGAGGAATTCATTTATTTTCATTTCATAACACTGTATGAAAAAAAATTTGTCATTTTCGAGCGTTTTTTTAATATTATTTCACATATTTATAAATTAATATTCATGTAACAAATATATGTATACAGGCTACGTAACATACATTTTTTACGGAAAAACATTATTTATACAAATAGCCGATGTGAATCATTTTTTAATAGCAGCACTAATATTTGAATCCACATTTAAATTGCAGTTATATATAGTCTGCACAGTATGTGCACGTTGAAGGAAACTTTCATATATTATCTTGCTTCCTCTATCTCTATTTCAAATTATCATTTATTTATCCATTTACATTTTCCCTTTATTGGCATTTCAAATCGTTATAAAGTTCCATTAAGTGCTCTACGCACATGTATGTACATGTATAGAACGACTCTGGGAAAATTTGTTCTATACAGTGACTTTACAACTTGCTTTATTTTAAAAGAAAATTGATTAAATTAATAAAATATGCCATAGACACGCAATCCTTTTTAGCCTTCGTTTAAATCTCTCTTTTTATGTAATTATTTTTTTTGCCCCGTTACCTATTTCTGTCATAACTTGCGTAAACACGGTTAATACAACCGTTTATGTTCAGTCGAAATGCATTGCGAAATGATAAATACAGAGAAATTGAAAATACATTGCAGAGCGAACGTTAACAATAATACAGGGAATAAAACGATGTATCCACCAGCACGCTGGGGACGCTACGTGGCAAAATCTCAAGCGTTTTGTGTGTACCTTAAATACCGATAAAATCCTTTTGTCAGGTATTCGCGTAAATTATACGTGTCTGCTTTCGCGCGAGGACGAACATTTTTCCCTTGGCGTAATTCGCCCGGGTGCGTCTGGGATTACCTCGTGCCCTGCGGTCGTATTAATTACCAAATTCTTTGCACGCGCATTTAACAAAAGAAACGCGGTAATTCCGCGTGAATAAAGCCCCGAGAGTATTATCTTTTAATAAGGGAGAGAGGATCCGACATCTCCATTTCAATAAGAAGAGGCGACGGCCACGCGGACGCGCCCACCTTCTTTTCTCGCGGGTAAAACGCGTAGCTGCGCGAGATGAAAATCCGCGCGCGAGAACGAGGCGGCGATCGTGCTCAGCGTTATTATCTTGCATTTCGTGCTTCTCTCTTTTCGTCGGCATATAACTGAAAGTTGCTGGATTTTTCGCGAGCGCGCGCACGGGCGGGCGCACCACTACGGACCGGCGGCGGGCACACAGCGAGTCGTTCAACGAGTTAAACGGTGCGACTTTTACGTCGCATTTTTTTCTCTGTAGAGCGCGCGCCGAGTTGTTTGAGCGATAAATGCTTTTCCTAAAAGCACATCGCGCGTCAATACAATCGTCGAAAATCGTAGGCGGCGCGACTCGCACTCACCGCCAGTAGCAGTTTTAATTCAAGTGAGCGTCGCAATTTTACGCTGTTTCGGAGGGGGGGGGGGGAGGGATGTAAACGCGCGCGCGTGAATGTTCTTTTATTATTTTTTTTTTTCGAAACGGCGTGCGCATTCGGTCGAATATTTTCACAACTCGGGAAATATTTGGCGTGCAATAACGTCCGGTACGCTGCTGTTCGCAATGTTTGCATAAGAATGTCGCATGTTGTAACGCTCGTGGTTATTTTCAGAACGCCGCACATGGAGAAGCTGTAAATTAATTAAGGTATTTCTGCTAGAACGATGTTTATATACATTATGCATTCGCTCTGATTTCACGAGCTCGGCGCGCTAATTTACGGTCTAACGTAAGTAAAATAACTCGCCCTGTGCGCGCCCCGCAGATCCTCTATAAATCCCTTTTTCTCTTTTTACGGCTAAATAACAGTTAAAGTTTATATCTCGTTTTTACCCAGGACGATCAATATTTTACGAGCTCGTATCTGCGAGACTGCGCAGGATTATAAACATGCCGTTGCAGAAATTGTTCGTATCAGTATAGACGTTCGGCAGGAAAGCGTTATCTACTTTCGCGAAATCAACTCTATATACCCGACGGTGAACTCCACCATAAACTTCCGACGTGACTGAATACGGGGCTGATGGGTGCGTAAGGTTGTGCGAGGGGTCGGCTGCGCTTGGGATTGTCGTACAAATTAATTCAAATATTTGTCGTTGTCGGGCTCGATTCTCCGTTCCGTTCGCGACATCCCGCTTACGTTTCCCGCGCTCGACGTGACTCGCCCGTAAGAAAACGAAGATCGAGTTGCTGCGTACCTTCAGAAATTTTCGCTTATCGTTCGGAATTCTAATGAAATATAATTATTTGTTGTGCCATAAATAATTTGTTTCACATTTGGGTGCACGGGAGTTGTGAAAGCACAAATTTTGTCGATATACCATCGAGTATGTATCAGTATTAATTACTTATTAGCGTAATACACGGATCGTTTATTTTTTCCTCTCTTTTTGACATCGATGGTTTCCATGAGGGAATTTATCAATCTCGTACTCGAATCGTAAATTGATAATACGTACAAATCTCTTTACGAACAGTATACTACTCTCAAACAATTTTTTTTGTTATTTAATACAATTACTTGTTTTAACGTATATCTATTATTTTTTTCGCGAAAGTGTCCATCATTAAATTATGTCGATATTAATACGCGAATGATGAATCATTTAGAGATTTACAATTTCCCCCGTTTCCGCCATTGATACGCTTACACTGGAGCATCGTTTATTCGTATTATTACAGTTGAGCGGGATAAAGAATGGGAAGAATTAAATTTCATATAGCCTGGCTTTGAATTTTCATTTAGTTAATGCGCGGTGTAAACCATTCGCCGCTTTTCCCCGGCCAAATGCACAACATAATTGATTTAGTGCATTAGATTTAACAGTTGAATTAATCTCGCGAGTAAACTCTATACGTATACGAAGTATTTATCCATAATGCGATCATAATATCACTAACTATTATTAAATACTCGCGTTAGTTCCTGCATCTTTCTTCGTTTCTTGCATGAAACAACAATATTGATATTCAATTGTAAAAAAGGTATAAAATATTCTTTTTTTTTAATTTATCAGCTCACGACCATAAGGATATTGTCTACTGTCGCGCTTCTTCATTATCGTTCGTGTCGCCGCGGTATTAATGAGGCCTTATTATTCGAGGACGCCGGTCGAATTATTATTTTAGCGCGGCACGACTTCGCCTACGTGGATTCTAGGGAAAAGACCCTATACTCCGACGATAATGCCTGAGAAGTTTTGCAAACTTTCCGCGGAATCGTGGCTCGAATATCGAATTTTCGCGCGAGAACTTTAGCTTTCGCTTTGAATTATTATCGCGGTTGAGTGAACCTCTGCGCAAAGAGACAAAAATAAGTTACACGGAAGCCTCTTAGCGAATCGAGCGGGCGGCGCGTTTTTCGCAGATTCTTCGCAATCCCCCCTGCATATTGATCATTATTGAAGAATGAGGGTTAGATTTATGCGCATGACTTCGGAATATATACGATCGGTATTCTCCCTGCCAAACAACGTTTGGAAGAGAGAGAGAGAGAGAGAGAGAGAGAGAAAGAGAGGTATGTAACGAGAATCGGTTATATCTCCATAAATGTCCGCGTTATTGCGAACATTCCTATCGGGGACCCTTTATAATTTAATATAACTGCGCGTTTATACGTATTACTCATGCAAAATTGAAACGTATGATTGTGCCGTGTTTGTGCGAGGATATCCGCTGAGTTAGTGCAACCATAGTCGTTGCATTCGGTTTGCCGTTCGACTCGCGTTGCATTCAAACTAGCTGCGAGAGGTACGATAATCAATAGAGGCGACTGTTTTGCCTGTAAGTGGACTACGCCGAACATTGCGAGCATTGGGCGCGTCGGAGATGTAATATCGATGCAATTTGAAACGTCGACGCACAAAGTCGGCATGTGCGCCGTATAAGAATGTATGCGAAAACCTTTAAAGGGCGCACGGTAAACAGACGTTCGGGATGTAAATTTCGCATCGCATATTGCATGCATCGCCGTGTTTTTCCTCACAACATATTTCATACTTTATAAATTCCTCCGGACCGACGTATACAGTTGCAGACGCGCGGGCACGCGGATACAGACGTTCATATTCCACCTTCTTTTGAAATGCAAGCGCATTTTATTACGCTCGTTGCTTGCAAAAACACACGTAGCATACAGACCGAATTCGAATGCACTTGAGTGAGTATAATGTAAAGACAAATGAGAAGAATGAATGTCAGGTCTTTAATAATTACGTGACTCCCAATGGAATTTTATTGTTGATAAAACGGCAAAATTAGCGAGGTTGGGTTTTTCGTTGAATTAAATTTACATTGCGAGGAAGGGAACGGTACCGGTGTATGACGCATGTAAATTTGTGTGTAAAGTCAAGTACAAAGGAATGCTCGTCTCTTGACGTGCAGTACACGGCCCGCCAAAGATTTTCACGGTATACGGCCATGAAATTTGAAATTCGTGGCCGTCGTGGATAATGAGGCGAACGCGAGATGCCAATCCGTCGATATTATGTTACGCGTCGTTATTCTCGCAGGAACACGACGCCCGACGCGCATTGTAACCAATTGGGCGTCGGTATGCGTGATCCATTAATCTGCGTGCGTGTAGTGCGTACACGCGTGTTTCAGCCCCGACCGCGTATTACGCCGACGTTACGTACGTACGTACGTCGTTGCACCGACGCTGCACCTGTGCGCCCATGCAACCTGACACCGGTCAGCGTTTACGCACGCACACGCAAACGAGATTGTGTCCAGTCGCATTCCGATTTCGCGGGATTTATGCTACTTGCGCCTTTGATCAATGCAGCGTGCGCAAACGAACATTTCGTGCAGTTTCTAAATTAGATTCCGAATCATGATTACACGCGGGAGAAAATGATTACTAAATAACACAACGCTGGTAATTTCGTTTTTATGCGTTAGGAGAAAGAAAGGCACATTTGTGCGAAACATTTCTTTGTGTCTTCTTTCTAATACAATATCAACTTAGGATGTTACTTCTAACGCTTCTTCTGCGCTAATGACTTGTTATCTTATCTGGAAAATGTCACACGTTACGACACAGAACATGGAAGACAGTAGTGACCCTCACGGGTATGAAAGCAACGATGCGCTTTCCCCTGGATTTTGATCAGCGAATACGAATTTAGGGTTTCGGCTAAAGCGACGAGATGATAATTGTGCAACATTAACATTAATCGGAATTAGTGACACACCGTGTCGTAATGAGCTGAATTTACACTTGCGTATATACATGTAACCGGAATCCTCGTCATTATAGATGCATGTGTATGCATATGTATATCACGAGCCCAAATCAACATGTCAAGGCCTTGATGCACCTGCGCTAATACTACACGTTGCCACCATCGAATGAATAAACATGGTATATACTACAATTCGCGACCCGCGCACATTCCGGATTTCTAACGTCTCAGCACTTGCGTAAACATCTGTGTTTGCGGATTATTTAACGTAAGTGATAAGTGACGGTGAATGATAGAGGCAGTATCCGTGTACTATTATATTCGCGTAGAGTGTTTTAAGTCTACAACACGTATTTTAAGTCTAATTAGTCTGATTAACGTCTTTACGGTTAACGGACGTAATTCATACGAGACGTACAGTTTTTAAACGTAGAAGGATTACGCGAAATGAGAAAAGCTGGCTTTGAACTGAATTCCTGGTCTTGTCGGGTTGGTCAGTTTTTCACGAGAGTCAAGAGATGAGTCTCAGGCATTTGCACCAGCGCGCCATCGTAATAATTGCAAAGAAGTTAATTAAGAACCTGGCAGGAATGCGCCCATTTGCATTTACGTCCTGCCATTTGCCTCCGTCTCCATAAAGGCGGCCATAGCGACTCGTTTCTCGCACAAGAAAGATATCGTTCGGCTTACTCGCTCTTTCGCATCCCTGTTGCCTCTTTCAATTTTTCTTATTTTTATGTAGCTTTCTCATCGTCTTTAAATAAACTCGTGCAGAACAGCTTTCCATGCGTAAAATCGCTACGCATAAAGGAAAGGGTTGAAAGGAACGAACGAAGTGGTCATACTCTTTTTTTTTTTTGGTACAATTTTACTCTCGAGCGCGTTTTGTCGAGCTTTTGAATAGACAGTTTCATTCAAATCAATCCGAAAACAGACGATGCATCTTTTTGTAATTACATCTTCGTGCTATGCAGTTCCGGCGAATCATTGTGCGAAATTCATCCTGTCGCCGTGATGCGTATACTAACGAATCGCTTTAATTTCATGGACCGCAGGCATCCCCGCGGGACTAGGGACATGGCGGGAGAACACGGACGCCATGCTTAGCGTGCGATATACGATACATTGGTTATTGCCGTTTCTCTGTGTGTACGGGTATTATAGAGATCTTGTTACTAAACACCTCCCGTTATTGTCTCTCCCCCCCCTCTCTCTCTCTCTCTGCCCCCCCTTTGCCGCCCGTTCTCGATAGAACGATACACCCAGGGATACACAACCAGAGTACGCAGACGATCATAAAACAATGTTTTCATCGTCTAATTGGAAGTGGATATTGTACTATAGTCTGAAGGTATTTCCAAAACATCCCTGAAACGTAATATCATTGGAGTTTTTTTTAACAATTTACTGTTTGTATTATACCCTTGTTTGTTATCCCTTTCGAAATGATTCATTTCATGATCGAAGTTTTGCTTATTGCGCTTTTTGCCTCACTTATTTCACATAAATGATTTTATTGAACAATATTCGAACTATTCATTATATGAGTTTATCGATAATTTATAGAGGCATATTTTATTTGTTAGAACTGCGCGCGACTATATCAAAAGTTAGCCAGTAAATTTCTTCGTAAATTACGTCGACTTGCGGTAAATATAATTTTCCTCATTATTTACGGTTCTGTTTTAGCCTGAATTATTATTTGACGGGGCAAACATGGCTGGCTGTCTGCCACGGCGCATAAATATGTCGGACAGTTATGTCATTTAATAAGCAGCGTTAGCATTGGCTCGATTTCGGCTTTTCCAGCAACGAACTCTCATTAAACATCGCGGTGCCACGGCTAAAGTAATTGAAATTCAGCGCTGTGGGTCGCCTTCTACTTCGATGACAGTTATGCAGGATCTCGATTAACGAACCGTTGGTTTATGTGTGTCCGGCGCGTAAACTTCGTGAATTTATGGACGCTCTATACGTTTACATCATGATTTACCGAGGCGACCGTAGAAGGAATACCTGCCGAGTATATTACATTCATTCTATTCATACACCGTGCCGTGCACACATATACCTGTCTACTATCCGCAGTTTAGCGCAAGCCGGCCAGCAAGCTTACGAATGTGCTAGGTCATATTTTATTGGTAACCGAGGTCATGATCTGAATGGCTAGCATGCCGGGGAATAAAGGAGAACAGTTACGCGACTGGCGCAACATCGTGTACTATTGCACGTCTTTCGTGAAATTATTGAAATCGCTCAATTTTCGAATAATCGAGTTCGAACGATAGGACAAAGAAGTAATAGTATGCTAGTTCTCGCGTGACTTAATACCGCCTATTTATGAAATTTTGATAATTGTTTTGAGAAGAAAAGAAAACATTGAAAACGTATTTGATTTTTCATTACGTATTTAGTCCCTTTCACGTAGGAGTGTATCGCGCGCAACGAATTTGCGACAAACGTATGGACACGTCGTACACGTCGCTTAAAATTGACACATTCCTGGTGCTTGCAGCCCGTCTGTCTGCACACGGAAAAGATAATGCATGCGCCCATCAGTATTCGTTCGAACTCAATATTGGTACGCGGAAGGCGTGCCCGCGCCGCGACGAATTTCCATAGAGGCTCCTGCAGACAATATGGAAATGCGAAACTGAAAAACAACCGAATCTGGACGTGCCGCTTTCCCTCTTTTCCTCGGGCTTTCGCCCGACGCGTCTGCCATGTGCTACCATGGAAACTCAAACGAAAAGTATTTGGAGCCACGACGAGATTTTTGCAGACGGTGCAAATAACTTACGAGCGCAAAGCTACTTTTCAGATTTGTATCAGTAAATCGGGATAATAAGAACGACGGTAGTTTAAATATCCGCTTTTGGTCAGTTGCGAGTTATTTCCCGTGTTTCCCGAAAGGGAAGGGAAATGCTACAAGTAACAACGTTCTCGAGATCTCTCGCATTTGCGGTTTTGTTTGTGTGTATGTGTGTATTGCGCGCTCATTCTCGTTGGATAATACCAGCTTTGCAACGATCGATGCCCACGCCATCGTGAATTTCTGACGCGTTGTGTGCCGCCATGTATTTCCCATATACGTAGCACAATCAGGGGCAGGTGTTTACCCGGTCTGATTAACGTTGTTCCTGCACTACTACTACGCCGGCAAAGTATGGCTGACTATGTATTGGATTTACCACTTGATGACTGGCTTTCTAGGATTTCTGCGCGGATTTATTGCATCTCAGTGCAACGGACTATTATGCTGTTATCAATAAAGAATAATCAGTACATTTTGGAAAGGTATAGAGAAAATCATTGATTTTCTCCTAAGTTAGTGTAAAACATGAACATTTGAGATAAACTCATAATCAATATAAACAGTGCTATATATATGAAATATGAATTATAACATATATGGTTGAAAGTAACATCAATTTCTGTGCAATATTTAGAGTTACGAAGAAATAAGGGTTGAGAAATATTAAAATATGACATGAAAAGTTAGGTTAAGATACACATTTCCTAGCATGGAGTCGTAAAACGTCGGTAATGTCATTCCCAGTCGGTTATTTTTCGTTGTAGTTCATCCCGTAAAGTGGCGCCATCGATGTGTATTTTAGCGCCGTCTGCTGGTAGGGTAGCTTAATCGATTAAGGGGTTGCTTGGAAGAATACAACCCCCTCAGTTCAGATGGCGCCAAGATATGCCTAACGGTTTTTTCTATATCACCCCGCGGGGTGATTGATCCGCGCAGACATCCAAGCTCGTTGTTAGCAAACGCACAGATCTGATCTAAATAAGTACATTACGGAATATACATTTATATATATACGTATGCAGACATACATATACATTTTTTTTTCTAAATGATAATGCGATAAACGTTTGAGGAAAGGTGGAAGCAAGATATAATCTAATTTCATAATAATAAAAAGAATAATTGAAATTAGATTTATGTACTTGTTTGACACAAATGAAGCAAAATAAGGGAAGCTAAAGCTCATTTTTATTCCTATTTCTTTATAAAAAAAAATTATTTTATATTAAGAATTCATATTTTCTCGAATTTTAATTAATTCACTTTTTTTTCAATATTTTCTAAGAATATGAAATGTTTTATTGACTAATGTAATAAGATATATTTTATAGAGAATAATCTATTAAATCAGAGTCTGTATGAAAACATAGTACTATGTAATGATTCAGATGGTTAGCGAAACAATAGTCCAACATTATCTTATTATTAGGTATAATTACACGTAATTTACGACGCTTAGTCGGGACGTTGAGGATCCAAGTTCCGATCGAGGTGCGCGGAAGTTTTGTAACTGCATTACGAATCAACGCTAACTTCGCCAAACTCATACGATTCGCATCTGAGCGGCCGTTTGCATAGGACACATCACAAATTTATGCGCGATTTTAGATTTACAGATCCGCCCATTACCCGATTATTACGTACGATTATTTCGTTTTTAGTTTCTCTCAAACTCGAGGCCGATCCGATCGATGAGTATCGCCGTGTTCTCTGTGATGGTGCAGCAGCCATTATATAAAGGCTCGCGATTAGCGACGATCACACTGACAGATCCCTTTGATCGTTGTGAAGCCGGACCTCGTGTATAATCACGGCCGCCTATCGGTCTCTCTCCCTCATTCACCTCGCTCTTTCCTTCTTCTGCCTCTTCTTTGTGCCCGCGGGTGGATGGCGATAATTGTTTCATGCCCGCAGGAAGTAAAGCTCTTTATGCTGGGAGCTTTATTTTGCGGCTGCTCTGCACGGCCAGAGGAGGAAGACGAGGAGGAGGAGGAGGGTCGGGATTAATTAATAACTATGCCCTCCTTCTCCTCTTCCGTCTCGCGTCTCGTCTCTCCTTCATCTTATTGTCGCTCTCTTTCTCTCTCTCTCTTTCTCGCACGCACATTCGTTCCCGTTCTCTATCTCTCACCTCCTCTTTTCCTCCACCGCAGTCACCGCAGCGACATTAAGGCTAATCTGCGTCGACGGTCCCAAGCACACCGGGCGCCGCTCGCTCGCGCGAAACCCGGTCGAGTGAAAATTAAATCAGAGCTTATTTGTCATGAGCGCGCGCCCCGTCTGCCTTTTTATCCCCCGCGGACTTTGTGCCGGATTAGCGCGCCGCTGCCGCGCCGCGCCGGCTCGACCGTACGCCCGACTCGCCGCTGACTGTATCTACTGCCGTCTGTCTCTATCAACGCCACTCGAAGAGTTTCCGCCGCACGCGCACGGTACGGCCGTCAGTCCGCCGTTGTATCGTTAATTATGTCGCCGAATTGCGCGCGTTGATTATTTCTCGCTACATTTTTACGCATTACTCTCGCACGCCGCATGCATTCGTTTTCATTAATTACAGTACGCGGCTTTTCGGTCTTGTCTCGTTGTGAAATATCTAGTTTCGTCGCCACCATTCATTTTACGTTCTTTGCATAAATCAATTTTCAAATTAGCGTATTATTAATGGAAGTACCCATCAAATTTTGCAAGATTCAAAAGTATTCTTTTCGACGGGAAGGGGATTCGATATAAGAAAGCTATTACCTTCGATCTCGATTTGACGCGAAGTCAAAAAAGAGGAAATAAGTCCCTAATCTGTGCTAGATTTGTTGAACTTTTGTTTTAATAAATGTAAAAAAAAAGAAATATCAGCTAAGTTTTTCATCCGCTCGTTGACGGCTTCTGATCGTTTAAGCATGCCTGTCACATTGGTATGCGCACCCGTTAACGGGTGTCCGTGGCAGCGCGTGTTATTTCATGAAACGGATCTATTTTGGCGAGGGCTGCCTGATCCTTAAGTGATATGTGTCGTGAATACAAAAGGGTCCGGCGTACCCGTTCGAGAGGGTCGAGAGCCGTAGGTAGACGGAACGTAGATGCGCAAGGGAAAAGAACCGAAGAGAGAGAAAGAGAAAGAGAGAGGGAGAGAAAGAAGAAGCGAATGAAAGGCGTATTTGTTCGCCAAGGGAGAAACGTACGAGAGAGAGAGAGAGAGAGTGTGTGACCAACACGAGATATCTACATGTGTTTTTCATTCGTTCGCGATCCTCTCTCGGTCCACTCGGTCCACTCGGCGCTTGAGCGTCTTCCTCCGTTCATCGGGGCGTTGGTACCTTTCTTCACAGCGTCGCATCGGCTCTATCCCGTTAGGTAGAGCCGACGGTTTCTTCTCTCGATCACGATGCCGCGGCTCACGAGCTCGGAAGCTAGAAGCCCCCACCCTTCCGGCTACTCTTTTGTAAGGTACTTTTCTTCCGGAACGCTGGCCCGACAATCGTATTCCCCCGTTGCGCTCTCGCCCACTCGTACCGTTTCCTTCAATCTGGCCCGCGTTATATAGGGACTCCTCCACCGCCGTCTTTCTCTGCCTCCGATTCCGTACTCCCTCCACGTCACGCCAGATTGGAAAGTGTGCTCCGTCGAGAATTCACTAAGAGCCCGGGATATACGTTGTCGCGGTTCTATACCGCCGGCCAAGCTAACTTCGGAGATCGTACGATGTCGGGGATACCTGTTGAAAGAAGCTTTCGCTTCATTGGACCAATACTCGAAACTTCCTGTGTGCATGCAGTCCGGCGCGGATTTTTGTCGAACTTACATACCATATAAAAAAAGAGAGAAGGATATATTTTCTCGATCAGTCTATCTTCCGACTCTGAGAATTTCGTAGGATGGTTGCCTGAACGCGCACAAATTTGTATACGTTCGAGATGTGCGCTCGATTCTGTCGCGCTTTTCAATGTGCACGTTTTGCAAGAAGTGGGCAATCTTGTGCCGCGCGACTTCTCGTCGGCTTCTTTGTACGGGAGGGAAATTTTCCGTTCGGATAGAACGCCGTCAGACGGAGTAACGGAGATCGCGAAGTCGACATACTTTCGTCTTCCGCGTGTCTTTGTGTGCACGTATATATGTGTGCGCGCGCGCGCGTCTAGGCGGCTCGTAAAATCTGCAGCTTTTACTACCGCGCGAGATTGAAGAATCAGGTTGTAAAGGACTGAATCCTCGTGGATGAGGGCCGGAAATGGGGTGGGAGACAAGACGGAAGGGCGAAAGAGCGGAAAGAAGGAGCGGATAAAGGAGAGAGGGTTGGCGCGCCGGGACGGCAGGGATCGCCGACACGTTTCATGGATTTAAGCGCGCGGATCGTTGGAGTATGAAAGAAATATCTTAAGCCCACCATGATCCTCGTTTTAATTAAAACGCAATCGTGCGTCTGATATCGCTGGCTGAGATTTTTCATGATTCATCTTGCCAGCGGATAATTTAGCTCGATAGCCTCCGCCTTTATCTTCTCTCTACGGTCCGTCTTTATAAAATTAAAATACCTGCACGTCTTGCAACGGCAACGCAGCGAGAAACTCGCGCGGTAGGGAGGGCGCGATACGAACTATGTCGGAAATCACTTCGTTCTTTGAAATCAGTTTTATCCACCGTGCGTCTTCTTTACGACGTCCCGCCGCGCGCTTCTTCGCGCTCCTTTTCCTCTGTGTTTCCCCATCTCCTCGTCTATATATCTTCGGCGATTGCGACTCTTCCAGCGCAGTGACATCGAGGATAAGAAAGAACGATGTTCCCGACGACACTATGTCGGTCCTCAGGACCCGATCCTTATTGCCAGTTACTCCTCGCCTACGTTCTCTGATTCCAACCGGTAGTCGAGAAAGTTACGAAGTTCCATTTGGCAGAAGCCGCGGGGACTCGCGTATTTCATCGTCGTCTACGAATTCTGTTTCAATTTTCGCGTTTCACCTCGAAGTCATCGCTCCTGAAACTCATGTAAAATTGCTTCGAGGAGTTATGTTGATAATAAGAGCCTGAATATCTTCTTATCCACGTGATTCTGACTTGAACTCCATCCGAGAGAAATTCGATAAATCTACTTTAAGTTATAGGTTAAAAGTTTAACAATTCATGGAAGATATATATATATATATATATATATATATATATGATGAAAAATTTTCTTAAGATTACTTTATGGCTACTTGAAGTAGACGCATCATTATATTACAAAATAGAGGAATGTCATTCTCGGAATTATATGCAAGATCTCGGAATTATATACAGAATATCTTACAGGAGAATTGTAATCTTAAAGTGTGTGATATTTAGAATGCACAATGTATTTTATGGTAATGTATTCACTTGTCGTGCAGCAGCAGATCCCGCTTAATAACGCATAATATAATTGATTAAACATTAACACTCGTTGTTGTTGTCATCGTCAATGCTGACACCGCTGCCTGCCATGGACAGGCCCGTGTCGCACAGTACATAACGTCAACCTCCAACAACGAATGGGACGAGAAGAGAGGAACAAGAGGAGGCAATCGTGTCGCATTCGCTCGAAAGTTCGGTGTCAGATCTGGCTTGCAACCGTCAGTTGGTAGAGTCTCTTTTTTTTTTGTAGCAGTCAGATGCAGATGCGAATCAGCGTTCGATATGAGCCAGCCGAGATGTTTTGTTTACGGGCGATAGTTCGAATATCCAAGCACGTGCGCGAACAAGTTGAAAATTAATAGACTGGTGCCGGGAGATATAAAGAATTCTGACGTCTCTCCAATTTTTGAAGATCATAATTTTTGTATACAGAATACATGCATTAAGTCCCTATTTATTTTTCTTCTCAATAAAGTATCAAAGTGAGGTTTATTAGAAGCAATACAAACTTGGTATATCAATTTATTTAATATTTTATGTCCAATATAGTTATTTTTAAAAAAGTTGGATTTTTTAAAATTAGCTTATCCTACTAACCTGACTCTTTAAATTGAGGTGATAAGAGAATGACTCTCACTGCTTGGCGAAATGAATATAGTATTGAAATTACTAATTTATGTAAAAAAGGAATTAATTGACGTTGCGATATTGCGATTGGCAACTGCACAACGTATACTTTAATACGAAGCGATGGAAGTCCAATGGATAGACATGTCCGTTTTTATAATAGTTAGCGTTATCGATTTGGATTATAATGGAGTGTGGAGGGAAATATTGCCCTGTACGACCGTAGCGGGAGCGGTTTGTGCCCCGGTTTGAAAGGCGGCGCACGCATACAGCGATACGTGTGTACACTCCTCGCTGTGTTATTGCTGCACTAGTACATGCGCCCGCGCGTACGCGCTCGTATCGTCTTTCTAATGCACGATAGTCGTCGAACATGGTCTTTATGCGCGAACAAACGAAGATAATCTCGTTTTACGCACGGAGGGCCGCACTAATGAGGGGCACCGTCCTTTGTCATACTAATCAGGCACTCTTGCACATCTTCGTGTCTCCCGCGTGTGTTTTTAAACCAGTACTCTCGAGTTACAATAGAATTATTCCTGCTTGTAGAAATGTGAATTTTATTGTCAGGATCCCCTGCTTATAAAGAATTTTCAACGTGAAAATATGAGATATTTATAACAATAACTTACGGTTTACATAATAGAGCTCTCCGGCTGTAAGCAAGAATTGCGCATCCATTTGTTGCTGCGTAACTGTTCCGCGAAGATACCATACTACATTAGTACATTATCCAAGCGCTACATAATTTCTTGTGCCAATAATGCTTCTTCATTACTGTGCTTCCCTTCTATTCACTGACAAAGGAGAGCCTTACTGACATGATTATCGCGAAACAATGGACGTACCTCGACGTAAGAGAGCAGAGGATGATATAGATAATACATAACGTTAACGTAAGACAAATATGCAGATTGGCAAAGAGACCTTGCGGCGAAAGAACGTTACTATGTGAGAATCTTTGGAGCGTTACCTAACTAGTTCGCGGGTCTAAGGGGATGAGCATGTGTGCCTAACGAGCTACGGAGACGGGGGATGAGCACGTGGATGGGGGCCGCAGTCGAGAGTGGGGTGGGGGAATTATTAATCATGGCTGGGATTTCATAAAGCTCCGCTTAAGCTGTGCACAGTGCATCGTTTATTACCTGCTTCTCCGTGGGGGCTTTGCACAGCTCGGAAATACACGGGGTACAGGCCTTCTGCTTTGAGCTTGCTTTCACGTTGCCGAGTAGGTCTCCGCGGTGATCTTGCCGCGAACGTTGCCGCGTCTGCAGGTATATACGCCGGCAGTCTTTCCGAAAATTGAAAGTCATCGCGCGAAGAGGGTAAGCAACGCGTGCCACGCCGACCGACCTCCGTGCGATTAAGCACATCCACGAAATATCGGGGTGGGAATCCGGATTACGGTTTAGACAGACAGCGGGTTGCCCAGGGCGAACTTTGAGGGCTTATTTCCGGAGACGTCGAGCCCGCCGTTTCCCCGCCGAGCTTCGTGTCTTTACCCGTGAGTCTCTTTCCTTCTCTCTCTCTCTTTCTCTCTCTCTCTCTCTCTCTCTTTCTCTCTTGACGCGTCACCCGCGATCGTGATATCACGTGAATTCACCGCGCGATCCCTTTAACGGCCGGATATCGTGGCGACCTTCTCGAGCATGCAGAAATAACGTTTAAAGCACCGCGTCTCCCCGAATACGGTTTACCAGGCGTTCGTGCTAAAAGAATGTCACAGAGAACGTCACGGTGAACATATATACGTCATCCCACTACGGTTTTTTGTCGTTTTCCCATTCCTCGTTTTCTTTCCGATTCAATCTTCTCTCTTCTCTCCTCACTCTGCTGCTTTTTTTTTCACTCGGCTTTCAACCGTCTGCAGATCTCTGGCTCGCGTTTCGCCGAAGTTTTTCAACAATAGGAATCTACGCGAATCAACAACACGTGCGCTATATGCGACCGCGTGTACGTGACACGCAAGGGGTGCGATCAAGGAGGGTAAGTTTTCCCTGTAAACTAAGTAGCACCGCCGGAATCGTATGAGGGGTCAGCTCGAGGCGCACTAAGAAGGGATTATCCGAACCGGCATTCGATAATTGCTACTAGCAATTTACCGGGGTAAATCCCCATTAACCGCGCCGACGAACCGAGCGGGACGGTCATGTTCCTACGTGCTGCGTGAGACACGTCTCCGTGCGTATAAGATGGATTTGCCTGCACGAGATTGACGCAAGCACTATTTCGGCCGAACTTTGAGGAAAATTTACTGTTAATGATACGATATCGTGGAAGATGCATCAAATATTTTTGGTTTGCTGACAAAGGTGTACTCGACAAAATGCAGAAGCTTTTGGAAAGCCATCTCTTCTTTAAATATCAAAAGTGAAAGTTGTTACAAGAGTTTGCATGAAACAAATTTTTGAAAGAACAGAAATGGAAGAATAGTGAAAAAAATGTATTCGTTGTTATACGGTTATCACTCTGATGTAATGTACATACATCTGTAGAGTTTTGTTATTCGTATTCATATATTAACAGAATGTAGAAATATTTAAAACTAACTTTTTACGTAACTAATTGATGTAATATCAGGTAAATGTCAGAAACAGAGTCGCTCTCGATCGAAATGTACATTCTGATCCTTCGATCTACTCGAGCAGCAGCTGATTTATTGAACCGGCATGGAGAGTCTCTCCGAAACACTTTTGCACAGGAGACTAATACGATAGGTAACGTGACGTTAAGTCGAAATCGCGTGGGCCGTATCTACTGCGATGCTTGGGTCGTAACTGCTCCTCAGAAACGTGAAGGTATCGGAGTTAGGTAGGCCGTCAGATTACGGATCCGTTCCCCAATTCCCATTTGTCCCTCGGTGAGAAGCGTAGCTGCGCGAAGAAGATCGCGAGCTGACGGCGGGACGGAGGGATAGCGGCTGGGGGCTCTGAGTCTCTGCATCTGGGGAAATGTGCCGAGATTACGGATCCAATTCCAATAAAGTTTAGCACGTGAGCCGACTGACAGCGGGCCAATTATTATTTAACCGGCGCACACCTCGCGCTCCACCCTTGCGCACCGAAGTTGGAGAGGACACTTTGGGTATTCGCGAAGATCTTCCGAGACGTGCCGCGAAAGAAAGTGCTTTCAACAGCCTCGATTTATATCTTTCGGTCGTTCGTGATGGAAATCTTCACCGTCCTCGTCGAGACGGGATACCGCGGCGAATTCTGGGGAGGCCCGACCGGTCTTGATGCAATTAAAACGTAATTTTATTTGATGCTGAAAACTTTTCGCGGGCCTTTGGCACGAAGTTCCCGGATAAAATTGATATACTCTTCTTTAAAGTGAACATAATTAATCCTCGACGGGTAATTATTTCGCAAGTTCGTTAAGGTTAGCTCATACGTCGGCGGAATGTTCTTTTGATCATCTCTTTGGTAATAGCAGCAAAGAGTCGGCTGAGTTTTTAATCTTCTTCTCTTTTATAATAGCAGCGTGCCTTTAATTTAATCGATTTTCTCGTTATAGCATTTTGTTACGTATACATTGCGCAATAATCTACATGAGAAAAAAAATAAACCAGAAAAATATAATAATTATTTTTTTAATTGTTAAAATTTATTGTTGATTTTTCACTGCAAATAAAATTGTGAAAGAATTGTAATGAGGAAAAAACTCATCCAGTTTTATTTAACTATTTAAAATAACTGTTTAAATTACTGCTGTACAGTCGTGGACAGATCGGTTGCGACACTTTTTTTTTATAATTTTGTAATATATGTATATTTAGTATACATAATATATATTTTAGAGGTAACTAATATTTTGAAAATGCGAACCACGATGTACTATCTTTAGTCTAGAGACAATTTAACACCAATCGTGGTTCACATTTGCAAAATATTAGTACGTTTTGAAACATATAAAAAAAAGTGTCGCAACCGATCTGTCCACGACTGTACATCCACAATATTGGGAGCCATCTAGATAGAGCAGAGTGAATCTTTTTACTGTATACGAATTTTTCATGACATTAATTGTCGCACTTCTTTCTCGTACGCATTAATTGGCTCATGATTGTGATCAACAATTAATGTTGCATCCTTGAATACAAAAGCGAGGATACCCTCTAATATGTGACTAGACAAAAGACTTGGTTAAAAACGAAAACCACAGGTTTGCGGTTTCGCGAATAGTATTAAACATTCATGGCTTCCTGCTTCTGAAATTGCGGGTGTACCTAATCTCTCGGAACATAATCTCTCTGAGAGACGGAAATCAAGCAAGTAGAATCATCCGATCCCTTGCTCTGCGATCTCTTCTTCTGCATTCTCTCTCTCTCTCTCTCTCTCTCTTTCTCCCTCTGTCCTATCTCCCTTTCTCTTTCTCTTTATATACCCCTTTGTAATCGCGAGAAGTGCATCGTCTATTTGTAATGAACCTCTTGCAGGGGTCGTAGCATTAGGTTAGTCGAGGGTAAACGCAAATATCTTATGTTTTTCTTTCAGACGTCATGTCGCGTTGACGTTAGTCGGTGCACTCCTGCATGAGAAAACTAAGATCGATTTCTCAAGGTGTCATGTTTCTCGAGAGTTTCACATAATGAACTGTAGCATAATATTTCTCATAGTGCATTATGGACGTGTGCATTAGAAACGGAAAGCCCATTGCGGGGAAATGTTACGGTGCATCGTCCGTAATCTGGTATTTTTTTTATATCACATTTTGACGGCTACGTTAATGCGACGTGCGGTACGATGGAATCGTTTCCGCATTCAAAAGCGTGCTGTAGAAACGTTATTCTCCCTGGCACGCTAATTCGACGGGCTCGCCGGTTTGGCGGTATTTAATGTTGCGTTGTCGCGACGGCAAACGCGGTGCTGCATGCATTAAAGTTGCGCCGCTCGAAATGTAACTGCGAGCGTTAAATGATGCGAATTTTCGCGAGCAGTTATTTATTATAAGGGTTATAATTTTTTAACGACTGAGACTGCTCGTTGACGGCGCGCTCTGACTCTTTACGTTATGACGTCGTAAGCGCAAGTTTGTAGATAATTTTTTTCTCACGAGAAATTTTCATTCGTATAATACATTGCGAGAGGAATTCGTTCCAATAAGATTATTTTATAGTACCCTAATTTTCTCTCCTTTAACTTTTCTAAATGACGAACGACGATCGATTTATTGCTCGGGAGATGAAGACGCACATCGAGGAAGCGTAAATGGCGCGAGCGAGTGAAAACGAGGAAAAAAGCCTGCAAAACACGCGACATATACGGCGACGTGTATCGATTGGGCCGCGGAGTTAGCTCCCTGTTGCACGAAGACCAAATGACGGCATCCCAGATAACAAGATATTTCCACGGTATTGGTACGGTGAGCGTACGTTGTACTATACGTACCAGTATCGTACCTACCACGTACGTGCGTACCGTTGGTATACATTACCAGTACACCGTACTATTGGTACACGATACGGCTACCGTACTGTAAATTTGAAATAAGGTTATGATTGTTATTTACATTATATCCAAATAGGACAAAAATAATTAAAATAATTACAATTAAAT
>NW_012028514.1:455316-455688 GCF_000956235.1 Wasmannia auropunctata | reverse complement strand
AAAATCAGAATAAAAACGGGGCAATTATAATTAAAAAAAAAATTCACGATGCTATATGTTCTTAAAGGGATATTTTTATATGTCTGTCAACCTAATATCTGCAACGGTCACCCATCCAAGCCATGACCGCCACCAACGTTGCTTAACCTGAAATAATCTCTGTAATCGGGAACTGCACGACACTTCATGATGATATTTATAATTTACTCTCCAATGGATTATACACATTGATCGTGATAGATCTTAATTATTAATAAATTATCAAAAAGATGAAATATATTTTTTTATAAATATTAACGTTGAATAACATGATCAATAATGAAAATAATGATAATAAAATATAAATAAGTACAACACAAATATAAAACTGCA
>NW_012028514.1:449295-455296 GCF_000956235.1 Wasmannia auropunctata | reverse complement strand
TTTTTGTACTGTTACCGTACAGTTACGCCGTACGCCGCCATCTCATGGCAGTACAATACCAGTACGATAGTGGTATTTTGTGCGGATATCGCACGCTTGGTTATCTGGGATATTATTCCCCACTTACCCCCCGTTACGTCGGTAAAGAATACGGGAACACGACGTGAAATCGCTCGCGTGCGGCATGAATCATCATTCATTTCGTGTTACCGGCGACGTCGAGGTACGTGTCGGTGCTATGCACCTGCAGAAAGTGCACGCGGGTATGCGTGAGTCCACGCGAACAGCCGCAACGTCGCCGGGCTGGTGGACGCCGGGCTTTTATCTCTCCAGAATCGGTTTACATGACCGGCATCTGATAAGTCCTGAGCCCAGGCACAGTGGGATACCCCTTATTTACTCCCTTTACGCCCCCCTCGTCTACTTGCGTTTGTATACCTTCCGTACGTTTGTCAAGATATTGAAGCGGGAAGTATGCGAGAGACGACGTTACATAGATTATTACCGTGGTCATCTTCGAAATTCCAGGATTCGAGGTTCATCGGAATTTTATGGCTTTCCCACATGTCGATCATATCATATTATTAAATTATACTTCCTTATATATAGTTACAATATTTCAATACATAAAATAATTATTGTATACATTGATAATTAGTATATTTATTTTATTTTATTAGTATATTTTTTTTATTTTATTAGTATATTTTTTTTATTAATATATATTTTTTTTCTTATTGTGTAATATATATTACACAATAAGACACCTCATTGAATATTTTAAGATTATTACATCTGTAGAAAAAGCCACGAAACGCGAATTATCCTGCATGTGTGTTGCCAGTTAAGAAATTTTCGGAAAATCACGGTCGTCGCGCGTGGCATTCTCCAACAGATGTTCCCACGCCCTTAAATTCAGTTCCGCGCGTTACACGCAGTAATGTCGTTAAACGATGACAGAGGCGAGGAAGAGATCATACGTATACGGGTAGGGTGAAAACGGCGAATCATGATATTTAAGTGGCGACCGTTACCCCCTTGATGGCGCTTAAGCCTTGTCCGCCAAGCGGATGCCGGGCCGCGCGGAGCACATCTTCGATAGATCCCTCGTCGGGAAATTCCACCGCCGAGGACGCGTACTTTTTACAGAGCCGCTTTCCTCGGAGGCACTCGGAGGGGTCCCGAGTAGAACGTATTACGATGACAAAGTAGCGTGTCGTGCTCGTGAATGTAGGCTGGGAGACGAGAGCGAGGGGAGAGGGGGGGGAGGGTGCGCGCGAAAGAGTTCGTCGATTATACGTGGCGAGGATATCAAACAAATTGAGTGCGGATCCACTCGCTCGCTCGTTTATAATGACATCAACGCGCCTGCCTGGGCGCGCGTGCAGGACGGACGCGCTGTCATCAGCGCGCGTGTGCGTGCATGCATGCGTGCGTGAGTGCGTGCGTGCGTGCGTGCGTGGACGCGTACATGCGTGCGCGCGGTCGACGGCATTCCATGCGATTTCGAGGCGAGAGTATGCGCGCGTGCGAGCGAAACGTCGACGCGTTGTGCAAAAAACGTTGTCATTAACGACGTAACGGCACAATAGGACAAAGCCTCGTCGATGCAAAACCCTCTCCACTCTTCTTTCTCCCTCGCTCGCTCGTCGTGCGCTCTCTCGCCTTTTCCGTCAATCCCCCGTGTTTTTTTCGCGGATATCTAAACGTATCGCCACTATACGATGCTTGCGTATTGTTCTCTTTCAGCCGCTATCGCAGCCGTTATTCGATATAAAAAAAAAGAGGGGGACAACGCGCACGCCGTTCGTAATCCGACGTTTCCACGTATGGTGAATCGTAATGTGCTCAGATATGAATCCTGTTGACACAACTGCAAACAACGACGGAAAAAAACTGCTGCCGGTATTGCGGGAGGATTGTACACCGGGACTGGTGTTTCGCATATCTCCGGGATTAATTAAACTGAACAAATTCGCGCTAAACGACGCGTCGTTCACCGGTGTTTTGTTTAATTTATCAGGGCGTGAGATTTTTGTATTTTAATGGAGTGGCCAGGATTTTTTAAATCCCGAGTATTGTTTTAATCGCTGCGTATTTAACTTTTTGCGAGGATATACCAATTAACTGTTATAAAATCTCATGACGATGAATCGAAATCAATGAAAAACGAGGGATGATCGGATAGCGCTGCAACGGCCGCTGCATCGTGCAACGACAATATTATTTCGGGAATCGATTGAGATGAGTGAGATCATAAATCTCGTTTGCTTTAAATAAACGTCTCTATCTGTTCGTATCTATTTCGATCTTCGCCATCGATGCTTCCAGGGAGAATCAGAATAGCGTTTCCACGCTTTCCCCATTTCGCCAGGCGTCGCGGAACGATGGATTTCGACTGGCGGGCCCGGCGAAACGGATTTCGCCGGGTAGGCAGGCGCCGAAAAGACCTTCCTCGGCGTCGCGACGACACCGCTTCGCGAGCGCGCGAAGCCGATGATTAATGACCGCGCCTTTGATATATCGCTGTCATTTTTCACGCATAGATGGGATCCGTTGATATTCCCTTTGCCGCGCGCATGACGCACTCACACCGAGAGGCGCGTCGTGCATTTTCCGAGAGACGAGCGCAGCAAAAACTCGACAACTGCATTATTATACGATGAGGGGACGCAGGAGAGAAAGAGACAGAGAGACGCGGAAAGGGGGAATGGAAATCTACCGTTACAGATACGCGTTTTGGTGATCCGCAAAAAAATTCGTAAGCTCGTACTCGCTAACGTATCAATGTTATCGGCTCCGCGGCTCGTAACTTTTCATCGCGCCTCTCTCGACGCGGCAGCGGCCGAGGATTTACGTTCGACGCTCCGCTGGAGTTGAATCCGTTCTTGTCCGCCGAGGGGAAATACGTAAATACGTCGATTCTAACGACGAGATATCCGTCCGGATAAGGACGATGGTGCTCGCTGAGTTTTTCGGAGGACTCATCGTGCGCGCGCGCGTGCGAAATGCAAAGAGTACGTGACGTATTCGCGACGCTACTATCTCGCGCATGTCGCGATGGCTTTCGTCGTGAGCGCATTCAATTCGGCGAGCTTCCGAGAACGATATGTTCTCGTACGAAATCCACGTCGACGGAAATATATGTCCGAGCTGTGTATGCGTCTGATTCGAGTATCTGAAACGCGCTCTACAGTTAATCTATTGCCGATATCGGAGTTGAGTAAGTTGAATAGAGTTTATTATAGCGTGCCTGGAAAACGGTGTTTTTTTGAGAATAGATGAAACGTGTAGAAAGAACAATGCGATACATTGGAAAAAATATTTATTTGTATAGGTATAAGCTAAGAAAGTTAAAATGTAGTAATACATCGTCGGTTAATTCTCCTTTTGTAGATACTTTAAAATGCAAGTGTGCGGATTGCAAAAGTAAATTTTTTTACGCACGTTTGCTCAAGTAATCACGCGAAGTCTGTAGAAAATGAGAAATTTTGGCTTGAATTTCCGCAAACGCGGCGCATCGTCCGCGGGACGTGGTCCGGGAAGTAAGGGGGACGCAGAGTTGCAGCAGCGATGCGAGTGGCAAGCTCAAAAACAAGTTCGCAACTTTGGCGAAATCGGAGGAAGGGGCGACTCTTGTCTCGGCATGGTACGTGACTCGGCTTGCGGCGAATTATTAAACTGCCTCGTAATTGAATCTGACCGGCTTTTGACCACGTAGATGCGCGTTGCAGGTCGTGGTTACTTGCATGCTGCAGCTTCGGTTCCCATATGCGGAAGAATTAGTGCGGAAATTACGGACGGAATTGCGCGAGGAGAGTTCCATTTGCCACCACGGTATCGCGTTGATTATTTTCGCACGAAGAGTAACGCAGTGCGTCGATGCGTAAATTCGCAATCGCGACATGTATGTCGTTTGGAAGTGAAATGTAATGCACGTTAATACAATGCCTAATTTCATGTTTAAAATGCCCATTACGTTCATCTTAATTTATCTCTTATATAATTTTCCAAAAATGTGAATTTTATTGACATCAAATTATCTTATAATAATTGCATTTCAGTCGAATCGAATTATGTCGTAAGATGTAGAATCTAATAGAATCCGAATGTCGTTTATCGCATACATTAACATTTTATCGATGCGCTTTGTAGCTACTGATATTAGCGCCATCTCGAGCGTATGAAAGCGGAAATAATGTCGGTGTAATTTGGCTCGCCACAGAGTGGTCGCGGGGAAAGATCGAAGGTTAAAGGAGTTAAAGTTAAAGCAGTGCCAGCCAGAGCGAGGGCTAGGCCCGGGAATATTAGGTTTATCGTTTCCACTAGAGGAGAACCGTTGAGGCGGCACAACGGATGAGAGGGGCCGGGACCGTAGCGGAAGGTGACGCTTTTCCATCGCCGCGAGATTGAATAATTCAAAAGCGCCTTGCCCAGCGATTTTCAAACGGCGAGCGCGCCCACTTCCGCTTGCGGACGCAATCCCTGCTCTAATTCCGCATCTCCGAATAAATGCATACTATTAACGTGAAGAGAGATGGCGGGACGCAGAGATACGCTTTCATCCTGAGAGAGCTGTGTGTCCCCTCTCAATCTTACGGAGGACTGTCGTCGGAAAAAGGATTTCTCTCACTGATCTCGATATTCCACCGAGCGTTCCACGCTTACTGCAGCGACGAACCAGAATTGAGAGTAGATCTCGATCTTTCTGCGTGACCATGCGCATAATTTGGTCGATATATTTTTTTTTCGCAAAACTGATGACCCTTTTCGTTCGCTAAGTCAGCCGTTTCGTCGGTCATTAGCGTTGCGAGGACTGAAGATCGTCCAAGTTTGTGCATCACGCGCCACGTCAATTCTCCGCAACGAAGAGAAATCGCCGGTAAAGGTCCATGGGTCGTCGCGGAACTTCCACTTTGATTTTCCTCGCGCGCCTCTGTCATTTATTAAGATCGACGCTTTAAAAGCGGTCCGGGACTGGGGCTCTCGGTCGAGCCGAGCGTTGCCATAAACCCGTCATCGAGGTTGTCACTTCCGGCCCGGGAGTGGCGTTAAAAAGGGACGAAGAGGAGGTGGCTCACGCGGCACGTCGCGAAGTCGGTCGACGTCTCAAAGTGATTTCAATGTGTCGTTAAAAAAGGAAAAGGAAGGAAAAAGAGAAAGATAGATAGAGAGAAAGATAGAAGACGGCCAAGCGGAGGAGGCGAATGCGGAAGGAAATATTCGAATGACGACGACGACGACGACGTTTTGCACGCCGCGGTAATGGCGCCGTTCTATCACGATTATCGAGCCGCGATTCTGCATGCGACAAGGCGTCGTTACTCCTTCTCCTTCGGCTTTTCCATCCTCCTCGTCTCCACCTCCGCACCTCATCCCCCTTCCTCTTTTCTCACCTTCGCTTCCTAAGCTACCCTTCCGCAGGGCTCTGCCAACCTTCCTACGACAATCACCGCCCTCGGCCTTGCGCGCCCACCCTTCTTCCCGCCGCCGCGGTACCCGTCGAGTCCCTTCATTCCGCCTTGCCACTTGACACTATAGACGCTCTTCTGTCTAGTGGGAGATGGCTGCATCCGCATAGCTCAAAAACCTCCGACTTATGCTTGTCGGCATAAATGCACGTACATATATATGTGTGTGTGTGTGTGTGTGTGTGTGCATACCCGTGGTGTTGCATGTGCACGAACCAATGTGCACCGCCTGACAACATGTCGCTGCGCCAGACGACTCTTCAGACGCCGCTACGTCATCTTGCGCGTTTCTTAGCGTTATATTTCCTTCCTTCGAAGTTTGCCAGGATCATATTTTTAAACGGTGTCTCCTTTGCTGAACAAATAAAAATATCGCGTGTTTACTTATTCTGCCGAATCGATTAAACGTAGAATCGGAATCGATTTTTAGGAGGAATTGAGAGATTTTTCATGATATTTTTTCTAGTTTTTGTTTTTAAGGCAAAATCTCGTACAGCCACAAAACTCTATATATATATATATATATATAT
>NW_012028514.1:443970-449275 GCF_000956235.1 Wasmannia auropunctata | reverse complement strand
GAGAGAGAGAGAGAGAGAGAGAGAGACTTCGGCACTCGAATATCATATTTCACAAGTTCGCGCAGCGTGGCTGCTGTCTCGTACATGAAAGGGTGTTGATTGGATCGTGACGCACCTGCAATGGCCCCGTTCGTCAGCGGCGTTATATTCCGAATTTCGCGCTCGCGACTCCCAAAGAGTTCGAGAGAAGAGCAAAATGAGGAGCGGATGGCGGAAAATTACTTGCTCTGTCATTCGCGCGTTGCATTTGGGCGAGAATTGTGCAATTAGCCGACGCGACGGCTCGCAATTATCATAATTGCGCGATGTAATTGTATTATTCGTAATTTACTACGTACAGCGTCTAATCTCGCGGATGGTGGAGAGAAAATGTTTCGTATATGAAAACGGGGAAGGGAGGGGGGGGGGAGAGTTGGGGGAGCGGCGGCAAGAAGACAAATCTCTCTCGTAAACTTCACATTGTACGCGCGTCTTCGAGAAGAAACAACGCAAGCAAGGCGCGCCCGTGATGAGCGCCATGCACAATACAATTGCCCTCATTCGCACGAAATAAACGCGAAAGAAAGTCTCGCAAGAACAAGTACGTGCGGGATGCACGTGCGATAGTACGATGCGAAAAACGCGGATCTGGCGTTGTACATGATAAATTCAACAGCAGTTTCATAACACGAGTATAAAATGTGCGAAATATGCAAGATTTGTTTCTACTCTCGCGTGAATAATAACGACGGGTCAATTTGCAACGCAAAGTTAATTTTTCGGAGTGCGACGAGAGGCGAGAACGCGGGGAACGCTGCATGAAACAATCGGAAGCAGAATGAATCGTAAAAGAAGTTACGAAGAAACGTAACAATATCCGGACAATGTGAGAAACACGGTGAACGTCGCCGAGGGAAGGATCGAAGATTGTACGGAAAGAGAAGATTATGTTATGTTATCGCGCAGGAAGTTCATGAAACGTTGTCTAGCCGTTGGCAGATAGTTGACCGTGGTCGTTTCTTTATATTAGGCCCATAAAGGCAGCGAGCCGGGGAGTGTATATGGCTGGCGATTGCCACATTCTCCCGTCTCATTCTCCCCCCCTGGTTTTTCCTCTCTTCGCGCTGCCAGTGGTCGACGGGGCGAAGCTTTTACCGGCGGTAGAGCAAACGGGAATGCGATTAATGGATCTCCACTTGCTAACGGAGTGATTTGTCGCGGGTAGAAGATTTACAGGGGATCGATCGCTCCGAGCATCCGCGACACATCGTCTCTGCAAGGCACTGATTCATCTGTCGTCAGATATTTATCGCGAATAAAAAAGGAAAAGGAAATGCGATTTCGTTGAAATCCACGATGCACAATCTCAATAATTAATATTTTGTTAAATTAATTATTTCCGATTATAATATCACAACCCCATTAATTTTCTGCACGCAAAGCAGAAGCTCGATACTGTGAAAAAAAAAAAGATGAAATGAAATAAAGTGCTTAACCATTTTACCTGTCAATTATATCGAAATGTAAAGGACAATTTGCGTGAGAATCTACGAGTACCAAAGAGAGAGAGAGAGAGAGAGAGAGAGAGAGAGAGAGAGAGCTAAATGAGAAAAACGGGGAACAGGTTTAAATAAACCTCGCACCTTTGTTCGCGCGAGAGGAAGCAGAGCGTGACGTCAGAATGAAACGTGGGAAAGGTTTGAAGTAAGCTAAAGAGGCAGAGAATCCAAACCGGAGGAGCGTGCTGACGACGCGAGTGGCGCTCGGAGGTCGTCGGCTGCCGACAAAGTGAGAAAAGAAGAGGAAGAAGACAAGCGGCGGGAGCAAGCGAGCGAGCGAATGTGTAAAGGACGACGGTTCCGGCAAGCCGAGAGGACACACGAACTCGTGGATGAAGCGGACGGAAAAAGTGGGTAGCCAGTGGGATGTCAGGAGGTTGGGAAGGGTGGCAAAATAGCGCGCTTTGTGCGCGGCGAGTGAGACGCCAGTCTTTATGATGCTACTCGGCCATAACGACGCCCATTGCATTGTGCTCCATGTAAAGCACACCCCGTGCTGTAGACCCCGGCTTGAGATCGGCCTTGGCACGGAGGCCAGAAAATTCGCGAGCGTCGCCTTCGTCATCCTCCCGCCTACCCTCGTTTTCTCCTGCCTCGCGGCCGTCTTCCTTTCTTCGCTTCATAATGCACCGCGCGATAAAAGAAACGAATGTCAACCACTCTTTTTAGACGCGTCGACGCGATCCATCCGCGGAACGGGGAAAGTTGGAGACGTGTCTGGAAGGAAACTGGCCATTCTTCATCGTGACGATCGTTCTGCGACGGCGATCCCTTTGAATCCGTCAAGTTTGAAGCGGTTAGGTGCTCCTCCGCGAGCGGAGAATCACGTGTCGAGAATTTAAGAAGGCAAAGCTGTCTCTGTGAATCGACTTAATTCGATCAACAATGTTGGCATGCTATACGTGGTCTTTGACCTACAATGTCTGACTCGAATATATCGTAAAATTTAGATTATGGAATTACGCGCAACATGCTCTCAGAATTTTCTGCGATGCATTCAAACGTAGAGACTCTTGCTTTTAGATTTTGCGCGCGCAATCAATTAAATTGATCACGTACAATTTTTTTTATAGCAATACACGTTATTTCCTTTGCGAGATCAGACGATATCTGACGATGTTAATCGAAAGAGGAATCGGAGCGAATGGTGTATTTAATCGTAGCATATGATTAGCGATAAAAAGTTGAATAGTTGCCGAGATGGAGATTCTATATAACAAATTCGCCGTCTATAATGTTAATTCGTTTCAGAATGCTCTAAAGCAAATATTCTTTTTTGTTCTTTTTAATGAACGTTGAGAACTTTGGTGAAGAATAATTGAATTCGCCATTGAAGAAGTTTTTCGATGAAGAATGCAAACGACAAGGTTGCGGAAGCGAGCGTTATTACTTTTAGCCTTTCTACCCGATAGATTGGTGTTCTAGAACTTGCCACCGCTCTCAAACGACGGGATGAGCGGTATAACGGAAATAGATCGAAAGACACCCGGTGGCAGGGGGTAGGGGGCAAGTTCTGGTTTTGATAGTTATGATTGCGACGGTGGCACGCCCCCTCTTCTAGTTGGAGTTGCCGCCTGCTGAGTGCCATCCGTTTCCTGTGGTAGTAACCCGTCTACAAACGGCTCTGTGCTTCTGTTACAAGCTTAATCTATTAAAGGTCCTTTGTGAACACGCTTTCAAATTTGCTCCTCCCGATTCGCTAATGATCCGCTCGGATCGGAAAATAGTGTCGCAAAAATATTTATTGTTAGATCGAAGATCCCAAACTCAAATTATTTACGACCATTCAGTACGTAAAAACGATAATGGAGTACCTTTGTGTTCGGAAGCGCGTGCCTCGTAAATTTTTCGCTCGATTCCGTCGGGAAAACAGATTTAAAAGGAACTCTCTCTCTCTAAACCGCAGCTCGTTTTATGTAACTCATTTAAAGCAAGTCGACCCTCCTTCGACAAGCGAGAAAAGAGCTATCTCTTTTCTCGCTTGTCTTCTCATCGACTTCAACGGATAATAATGTAGTCGAATGACGCGCCGATGTTTTTAGGCGCGAGTTACTGCCGCTTCCGCGGCCGCCTGATTTACATTTATTGCGCCGTTTACATAATGGCGTCGCTACATCTTCCGTTATTCCAACTAATTATACTCCCATTTGGATAAAATACGATTCCGAGCGCCGGACATTTGAACGTTTCTGCATGAAGTTGAGGGATTCGGCCGCTGGTTAATTTTCATGATGCCGCGAATATCCGAAAATTTATTTGTCGTTCGTAATTACGACCGTCATTATGCTACAGCCGCAAAACGCAGTAGAATGCAATATTCATATTTATATAATATGTACGTGCACAAAAAAAAAATGAAATACAATCTCTAATCATTTTTTATTCGTCTTTTCTCTATTCGGTCGACGTGAGCGTAATTGCGCTCAGATTCCATAACATCATTGCGCGGATAAATCAATCTCCCGTATCGGCTATTCAGACGCGCGGCTCGCGAGATTAATCATTTTTCTCGCAATTGGATCGTCGACCGATCGATAGGGTCGTTATACGTAGCGAAGTCAATTTCGCGGCGATCGCATAAATTGTCCGTCGTTATACGTGGAGTCCGTGGTAAGCCCGCGAGCGAGCAGATTTCATCTGGGAGCTCGCGCGCGGTGGCGCCAACACCGGCGGTGGATAATTCTCGCGGGCTATAGCTAATTGCGATTAGGTCAAGAGGAAGGACTTCCCGGCGGAGACTTCGGGGCAACGTAATCAGAACTACGGAATGATCTTATTCCGGATGGAAGCCGCAGCTCTTCCTTCGGCGAACGGGGACCGTCGTCTGGGTCGGTCTACGATCGCGCTACCTCAGCAGGTCCGCACGGTTAATCGCCCTCGTTTGTTACGATTACGTGAACGATACATCCTTTTTATCGTCATTCTCCGCTTTGAAACGACCGTTGTCCTCTTTACTATTGGCCCGCGTTCGCGTGCTCTCAGCCAGCCGCATATATATTTCCCCGAGCGGAATTTCTGCTTAATGTCCGATAAAGAAAGATCGGTAGCTGGACCGTGCTCCCCGCTAGATTATCTCGACCCATTGCGGACGATATACCTATATATATACATATATAACATCGTGAGTAAATACGTATATGTACTGAGGGTAATACGAGTCTCTCTCGGTCGGTCGATCGCGGACTGTTTCTATCAGGATATTATCGTAAGCGACTTTACGATTCGATGAATTCATGGTTTATACGCGCAATTATAGTTGCTATCGTAATCATAGTTGCACTACAAGTTAATGAAAATCTCACGAGCATTTATCTTGTAGCGAGTTATTCAGAAATTGTAAAAAGAATGTATGAAGTGACTGCTATATAATAACGACAAGTTTTATTGTCTCAATCGTCGCGCAATTTATTTCATGATTCTTTTTTTCCCGTGAGGTAAGCCAATAGCGCGACGATACGTCATTCCAAGTGTTGTCATTATTTATCGGATCGCGAGTGATTTTTTTTTTTTGTAACCGAGTGTCGGCATCGCGTCGAACAAAGGCGACGCCGGCGTCGGTGGAGCATGATGCCGAAGGGTCGGGCTAAAATTCGGTGCCGCCGAGCGGTAAAGCGGCGGCTCGAAACGCGTCGAATTTCCTCTTTCAATTTCGCAGGTACTATTCAATTTCCCGGGTCCGCGGCTAAGGAACGTTTGGATATTTCTCTCCTTTTTTCTACTAAGAGCACTCCGCTTTCCTCTCTCCATATATATATATATATATATAT
>NW_012028514.1:416756-443950 GCF_000956235.1 Wasmannia auropunctata | reverse complement strand
CTCTCTCTCTTTCTCTCTTTCTCTCTGGTGCTCGAGGCAGAAGTGGCCAGGCTGACCCGAAGCGAGGAGAAATGGTCTTGCCACGAGTAACGTAGTTAGGCGAACGCGTGGCCAATGAGCCGTTTTGTCCCCGACCCCTCGTGGCTTATTTTTCATTCTTTCTCCGGACGAACGGCACCCCTCATTTTCCCCTCCACCGTCTTTGTTTCTCCTTCCGTTTCTGCGACCCCATCCCGCGGCCGTTGTTCTTCGTCCTCACCGAACTTATTCCTGTCTTCGTACTCAAGCTCGATTACCGACAGGATTTCCCTCTCTACGATTTTCTTCTTAGATTAAGTGAAGAGCTTTCAAGGGATTCTTGGTCGACAGCGAGCTGTCAGATATGCCGAGAATAACGTTAATTCCTTCTCTTCTGTGAAGACATTTATTTTTTATAACTATGAAGAGAGCGCGCTCTACGTGACAGAAAAGTGCATGATAAGTTGAATTGTCATTTATTGATTTACATCGCTAAATAACTTGGTTTTTTGTAAGTATAGTTTAATTTTGCTGGATTCAGATTTCAAAATAATTTTTGTTCAATAATCAAAATAATTTTGTGCAAAAGTCAAAATGGTTGCTCGAATCAAAACGTTTTATAGCAATGCTTATTAGTTTTAACATTCCAACAAATTATTTTGATTCAACAAAAAATTATTTTTAAATCTATATTCAGTAAAATTTTTAGACCTTTTAACAAAATCTTCCGTGTAGAATATGGTTTTGGAATCAAGAGACAGAGAACGAAATGTGCCACTGTCGGTATTTTCGTCACAGATCGCCCCCCTCTCACACCGAAGCGCTAATTGATTAAGATTTCTTCGCAGAGACTCGAATGGAGCCGTGTGCACTAATGAAATTAACGCTCGTCTACCTGGCCGCGATCGATACAGGCCTTTAATCAGTCCCTTCGGCCCAGTCCTTCGACTCTCGTCGGTTTTCCGGCGGATCGACGTTTGGAGTGCACCGAAGCCGAAAAGTTCTTTTCCCGTTGGTACGCGCGTATTCCAGGGAAAACCTTTTCAGACGGCAGGGGCGCGCGCGCGCGCGACGCTCTGTAAAGTAAAGTAAATAATGATTAGGGCGATTTGTATTTTTACGTCGTGCCTGATTTCTGTTGGGTAAATATTGCGAGTTTTCTTAAGACCGTACTTCTGTTCCCTTCCGGCTCCTCTTTACTCGGCTCCGATTCACTCACCCTTGGCATCGGCTTTTACGAGAAAGGTGTGCGTATCTTTGCTGGATAGACGTCTGGGCGGGGAAATCGTGATTTCCGTATAACAGTTTATAACGTTTCTGTGTAGCCTTCGCCACTCTATATATACCCTACTCGTAGACTCTCTAATGAGATTTAAGATTACTATCGTTCGGCATGCAACAAGGATCAACATACTTATTTGTAGTTAAGGTAAATCTGATTACTCAACTGTTGTCGAACTTGTAAATAACCGAAGCTTATTCGTCGAAACGATACGACGAAAAAGTTTCTTTTTAAGCTTGTGTGACACGAAGTGTATTACGACATTTCAAGGAAATTCTCAGCGTGCCAATCAGTAATGTCAACGAAGTTCTCATGCGAAATACGCGAAACGTTTCGCGATATCAGAACAAAAGTCACCGTGTACGTTTCAAATCTAGTCGTTCGACATGCATTCGGACAGAAAATAAAAGGGAGAGAACACATTTATCGAGCCCGGCTCTCTGACGGCATTGTGCAATATCGCGAACCGATAGGCGTCGGTGCATTTTTTTTTAATCGGACGATTTCGGCTTACACGTTTGTAAAATCGCCGATGAAACGATCTATAGGCGCGATACTTCAACGTCGTTGAAGTGGAAACAGTTGTAGCACGTCGAGTAGGCATGTTTCCGTATACCGCGATGAAACCAATGGAACGGCGGGCGGATACGCTTCGGTCGTTTGCATTTTCCCGTGTTCATACTCTGTCACGGCTTATACGAGGAAAAAAAAAATGTTTGCTATGCGGAACCATCCGCGACATCCACTCCGATGCGGGTCTTTCTACCAGCTACATAATTACATCCTTATTTTATTTGGTTCGAAGCGGAAGTTTCTTACTTCTCGATCTTCAATCTCTCCCGTTGTTATTGCATTTGACGTTTCGCCGAGCATTAATATCTCGAAACCCTCCTCCCAACAACCGACTGTATAGTGGTCCCGTTGGTAGATTTTCTTCGCCTCATTATAACTCGTTAAAATTTCATTCACGAGGAACGGCCGGGCATTTTCGCGCGACGTCCATTTGCTCGGTCGTCCGTCCGTTGTATTTCATAGCCGGTAGGTACGCGATCCTCCTTCATCCAAAGTTCCGAGTGGGATCGCGCGCGGCGGCGCGAACTTCTCCCGGCTACAAATTAGGTGCTAAATGGCGCGAAACGGTTCGTTGCAGTACTCGGGAGGATATTGCTGCGATGTATCGCATTACCGGGACGCGATTCTACTCCGGAGCACGGTCGTATCGTTGGCAACGGCGGCGAGGCGGCCACTGCCACCGCCGCCATCGCCATCGCCATCGCCGTCTCGGGGGCAGAGAAGAAGAAGGAGAAGAAGAACACCGGAGGCAGGGGGGGATGGTAGGATGGTGGAAATCCAGGATCGCAGAATTACGAACACTCGTCGGCCGAGTTTCGTCGTCGGCGCGTTAACGGCTAACTCGAAGCTACGTTAAATTAAACAGAGGGGAGATAAGTTTGGACGTGTCGCTAACTTTACTTCTCTCGAATCCTCCTCCGCCATCCCCCCCTGGTCTTCGGTATCACGTTCTCCTTCTCGCGCCCCTGCCGTTACAATCCAGTAACGCTTTCACGAGCAATCCTGATTACTCCTGCTTTTCGGTGGCTCCGTAAATGCGGCAGCGCCATGCTGTCTGGCCGAGACTTGCTGCTGTCAGCGGGAATTAATTTTACAATCGCTCTGTTGTGCCCGAAGAGAGAAGAATGGCACATGGTTTGCGTTTGGGGATTGAGACTACTTTTGCAAGTGTATTGAATTCGTGTGCAGTGTCGTATATGTTGGAGAAAACAAAAGCAATCTATATGTTTATCTTCTGGCGAAATGTCGTCGCGCGGAATATCGTCATGTAACATCATTAAATGCGGATTGCGCTTACCCACTCAACATCAGATATGCCTTGAGTTGTTTCGCACGCGGAGATTATTCAAGATTATACTGAAAACTCTCATAAATATACCCGGGATGAGAGTTTAGGTGAAGATACTCACCGACGCGGGACTTACGCGACCTTCTGAACGGGGAACACCAGACAGTCCGGAAAGATCGCGATGCAAAGGGGGAGAGGGTAATCGGAGGCAGGGAAGAGACTCCGTATTTTATCTAAATGATGTCAAAGGGGAACCGCCGCGTTTGGAGTCGGGTCGGGTCGCGGCCCTCACAGCATCCAGCCTCTTTCTATCTTCATCGTCTCGCTCTTTATTCCATCTCCCCCCCCCCCTCCCCGCACTTTCCCCGGTCGTGTGCGCGACCTTTGCACTTTCCCTCTCGCTCCATCGGATGGAAACGAGCGGAGAGCAGCGCTTCAAACTCGCGCGTATTCCTGTACGAGTATAGGTCCCTCTGCGAGTATTATTCCGCACTCCGCTCGCGCCTCTTCTGTCGCGCGTAATGCTCTACCGCGATGCGCCCTTACATTTAAGGGTGAAAACGTCAATACGGTCTTGTTTCTCCACTGGCTCTTTTCTACATAAATTCTCCGTTTCTCTTCGCCTCCGACCTTTTGTCCTCTTTTGTATTCGTCGTGCTATGTCGATTACAGGAGTCGAAGGAGGAAACGCGGCGCCGGTATTCATGTGCATTAGTAGGAGGATAAGGTGTGTGAGTCGAGACGGCATATCGCTAATGGAGATGCGATGTAGGTGTCCCGTAAAATTTTATAACTGTAAAACTGTTCCATATATTCTCTTCGGCTTTCATTCTCTCTCTCTCTCTCTCTCTCTCTCTTTCTCTCTTTCTCTCATTTCCTTCTTCCATTTTTGGAATTTTGGCTATCCACGCTTCCTGTGTGCCGCTCTTTCTATTTAATTTAAATGCGAAAAACTAATGTAAAGAATATAAAGACCGCGGAATTATTTTTAATTTAATTTTATGAAATGTTGTAATTAAAAAAAAATACGTAACATACACAAAGCATCGAATTTATTTAAACGATTTCGCGCAGAAGCTAATTTAATCATCTAATATTGTATGCGCTTTCCACATGAGTAAGCTGTTTAAAAAGTCACCGCGAGAGATGTCCGCCATGCATTCAACTCTTTGTGTTATGCTTGTCCCGAATAATACCAAACTTATAAAACCAGAGCAGAGTGGTCTGTTATACCCTGGGGAGGCAACCTTAATCAGGCGAGTACACGCGACGGTTTTCAGCTGACTCGTCAATCTAGTCGTAATGCAGTCGCTATGCGTATTCGACCGTTTGTTTGTTTGTTTGTTTGTTTGTTAAACACGCCACTTAACTGTCAAGTCAAGCGCGGTTAGCTGTTTGTTTTACTTTCGAGCACTCGCGATAATTATTCATTGCTGCCTTTATGCCGCGCTCTCCTTTCCATAGCGTACCCCAGCGAGGAGTAATGACCGGGGTGCCCTATTGACTGCAGCACTCGCGACCCTGTCGTTCCTCTCTCCTCGGCTCTCGCGAAGAATAAACTGCGAAAAGGACCCCGTCTTTCTCGCACGTACACCCTGTTATGCTTCACTCTGAATGTTCAATCTGAATATATTCATCTCTTTCCTACCTTGCTTCTTACGTCTGTTTGGCTTGGCAATGCTTTCCCCCTTCTTAGCAGCCAATATTTTTACGACATTGTGCTAGTAGAGCGAGTAACAACGATAAGATCGTTTCCGATTTGAAAAATGTTATCGCGTTGTTCTTTGACGAGAATATTTCGAATGCATTTTTTTTTGCCAACTTTAAAATACACTTCAAGAGAACTGTAGAGAAATTATATTTTATTTTCCTGGTAACATGCATACATGTTTCATGTTACTTTCGTGACTTGCTTAATATTTTATACACGCACCAGGCAGCTAGGATATTCAGTGTACATATATATATATTAACATGTGTATGCACATTTCACCGTTTTTCCCAAGATGGTTGAGTATATATCGCATGCCATGTGACAGCGTGAATTAGCAAACGATAAAGTTAATCTGTCTTCGTCATTATGGGAACCCGCGTGAGAAATTGCTTTGAACGGCGAGAGTTTACTATTACATATAGCCTAGGCGCTTTTGGCACCGTCCTCGTCGCTAAGAGCCACGTACCTCCATTGCCGCGGTTTAATTTTGGAAACAAGGCGGAGCTTTTCGGCGCGAGATCGAGCGAGAAGCACGGCGAGACCGTTACTGATGGCGGCGGTAATGAGGAGAAATGTTTGCGCTCTGCTACCCTAAAACCTGAAAGGGTTCTCCTGTAGGGCAGACAGCCTACTGTAGCGAGTATCTCGACCTCCGGGAGAGGGACTGTATCTTTTCGTCACGTAGCTCCGCGCGCGATTCATCGACACGGCACTTCCGCCTTTCTTGAGCGAACGATACACAGGTAATCCCCGTGGCCCCCGCTGAAATGAAACCGAGTTCGGTGCGATTCCATGCGTTCAAGCGCATCTGGAGACTGAATTGGTAGCGGTAGGTACGCGATAATCCCGCTTGCTTTGTTCGTTTGACGATCGATTGACGGAGACTAGCAGAGCGCACGCATAGCCTTCCAGGCAGGTGATCTGCCCAATAGTGTGAACGCCGCTTCTCTCTGAGAGGCACCGTTGCGTACCATCGAGCACGCGATTGTATAACATGTAATATGCAACATGTTATATGCTGCAAATCTGATATATCTCTCTCTCTTTCTATCTCTCTCTCTCTCTCTGTCTGCCTCGCCGCTATTTATTCATGTTTGCATTTCCTTTGTTACAGGTGGTGAGTAGGCAAGAACGCCGCATACGTACATGTAATACCCCGACGACATTCAACGAGAGTACAGGTATTCGCGAGATAAATCAGAGATATTTGCGGCTTTACGTTGGAAATCAGTAGCGAAGAAAGTAAATTAGCTCGCTCCATCAGGAGCCAAATTAAGCGAAAAAAATTTTCTCCCCGAGCGTTCCCCTCGAGCATAAGAAAAGAATTGACCCCCGCGTCGCCGGTGGCGTCAATTTTTTGCGAACTTTTCGCCCCTTCATCTTCTGGTGGTATCTAATTAATGCCGGGCAATATTTTCTCAGTTAAGATCACGGAAATGAACAGTTGATGAATCATGGAAAGTTTAGGATATATTTTTTCACCAGGTTTGCGCGATTTACTTCTTTAACATTGTCTCGCAAAACCTTGAATGTATCGATTTGGTGTAACAATTAATGTTTAAAGGGGTTTATCATCTGTCTTGCGAGCGGCATGTATACAGCGGACTTGTCGATAATAATCTCCCTGAGCGCGATCGATTACGGTACAGATTACTCAGGTGCCCGTTGCATTGATCAAAGCGGGATTCACTCTAATTGGCACGTGCACGCTTTGCCAGGAATTTGATTTGCTTTCCGTTTGCCGGGGATCCGCAGATTGACCTCGACGATATTGCGATCTGCGTACTTCAGTGAGCATCAAAGAAGATGCGAAGCAAGCAAACCTAAGTTAGAATTCTCTCTCTCTCTCTCTCTCTCTCTCTCTCTCTCACTCACTCACTCACTCACTCAGTCATATGAATTTCCACATGCGAAATTATTGCAATTTGAGATATCTACTATTCAGTTACCGGCAACATTAACACGCTGATGAGTAAACACGTGTAAGATTAAATATCGTAATGAATTTATTACAATCTTCTACGTGCAGTTTGGCGGAAATTATATAATCAGATAGTTCAGAAATACGAACTTTTTTTAAAATTGAAGATATAGATTACGTGGATCGAATGAGTATTTCGGTCAATCGTACAAATTCAATTTACTTGAACTCCATCAAAGTTCTTCTCAAAATGTCTGCTTTAGACGTGCCGTATGCATTATTTATTGACGCCGTTTTTGAAAAGCGGTAAAAGTACATCAGAAACCGTTACCGCTGACGTGTCGTCGTAGGTCGTAGACCAATCTATACAGAGCGCGGAGATTATCGAAGATTTTAAGCCGATGCGTCGGGAGGAGGCGAAAGAAAAAAAAAGGGATCGATAATCACGAGCAAATTGGTTGTTGTCTCGCGATCCCTTAGTCGAGAACCTGTCGACTTCATCGGCAGCGGACTTTAGCGACGACGCGTCACAGCGCTTCGACGAGAGAGATAAGCCATCAGTGTCAGTTTCAGAGATCCGAAAGCGTTCGCTCGACAGTTACGTTAAAACGGGTTGATATCTATCGCCCTACACGGTCGAATGTCCTGCCAGGACTTTGTGATGCCCATCACGGGAGAGTCATACACGTCAGCAGCATGCCTGGCGCGGCACCGCGCATCGCAGATAACTCATATCCATCTATATTAATTCCCGGCGGTGCATGCGCGCCCTCGGAAATTAAATGGCGTCCTTACGTCCCGGGTGGGCTGCGATTCATATCGATCTAGGATATCCGGCCGCTATCTGGGCCCCGCCATAAGCACGGGACACGGCCTATCCACGTTGTGCATCCTCGTTCACGAGCGTTGCTCCGCGAGTCCTGTGGGAAGGCTCGCTCTGACAGACGTAATTCCACGTAATTGAATATTACTCTTCACGTCACCGGACACGATCATGATCTGGGGGTTTAAATAGTTCTTTAGCAACGCGACGGGACCCATACACGAGTAGATTTATTCCACATTTGTCACGTATCTCACGCAACATTTTTCAGTTAGCATTAGTCCTTGCCACAAATGGCGTTTGCCGCTATCAATTTGCACGTATCATCGAGCGTGCGATACGAAGGAGTGGTCTTTTCCGTTGAATCGCGGACGAAAATGCCTCGGTGGTGCAAGTCGAGTCGCCATAAGTCTTCATTACGTGCACGTGTATATCATTGCGTGTCCCATAATTTACTGCTACTTTGTTTTGCCTTGTCGTAGGGCACTCGTTACCGATCGCCGTGCATAAATCTGCGCCTGCACTTTGATATAGCGCAATTCCATAGAAGGGATTGAATATTTTTTTTTTATATGTCGGCGATAAAAGATATTTGGCGGGAACATGAAATGGAAATACGATGAAAGCTAACGATAAAAATAGAAAACTTTTCTCGCTAGATAAAAGAAACACGAGCTGTGCCGAGCTTTCTCGGCATAATTTTTAAACTGTCGCGTTTCGAAAGGTCGTTGAAGTTTAAGATATGAGAGACTCGCGTCGAAAATTTTGCACGCGAGAGAAATTATAAAATACGTCTCGTGAAGTTTGCATTGAATTTCAAGCACGCGTTCGTTTAACGCGTTTGTCCCGCGTTTTCCTTGACACGGCCATGTATATTTGTAAAATGTAATATTTACACCTAGTGAAATTTTCCGCGTCGAGCAGCGCAATAAATTCCCGCTCGCGCTACACTCGCGCTGTACTACTCTTCGTTGTCCCTTTCAGAGACAGAGAAACTCGGCCTGCGGAGTAATCAAACAGTCGCGTGACTTTATTTGCCGGCTGCTCAGTTTTTATCATCCATAAAAGCAGTTACGAGTCTGGAATTTTTGATCGAAGTCCTCGGCCAAATGACGGGGGGAGAGAACGGACGTTTTCTGCCCGCGTTGTTACTTTAACCCCGACTGATTGTCAGTAGTACCCTGCCGAGGCTCGGCCATCTCCCGATATCCCCTCGCCGCCACCCGTCACGCGACGTATATAGGCAGTCTCGCGTGCGAACGCGACGCTTCCTGGAAATCGATCCATCGTTCACAATTGACTTCACTCTTTCCTAGTTTAGGTGCGTCGGAGACTGCCGTCTAATTAACCAAATAACAGATGACGGCAACGACGATAATGGTCGTACGGTAGTTCACTCGTACGGCAAACTTTACGGTGTCGTGTATCGTTCGACAAATCGAGGATAAAATTTCAGATGCCGTATATTTTGTAAATAAGAATTTATTACTTTTTATTAAATATTTATTTATTACTTTTTATTGGTTTGTAAGTTATACATTACAATTTATATATTATAACATACAGTTATAATATATTGTTTCTCTCTTGAATTAGGAATATGATATTTAAATAGCGCTGAATAAAAATGCTGATTTATATAGCATCCGTAACATTTTCCGTTTAAAAGATTAAAATCTTTTAAAGTTTCAAATATCCACATCACTTCGAAATTTTCTTTTGCGATTCTTGTCTCGATTGTAGCCAAGTCATTGTGGTCAAAACGCCGCCGTATGTTTTTTCAGTAGGTATATATTCGTTTATCTAATTAACAAAATCTTTGTATAATGAAGGGAATAACTATGTTGATTTTGACCCATTTTCAAAGATTACAGCGTTTGCCAATGTTATCAATTATAAAATATAAAGTCACGGAATATGATTGTAAATTGCGGTAATGCACACATGCGTTGCATTAATCGCACTGATCCGCTCGAGCGTGGCATCGCGATAAAACAAAGTCCACGAATATTTTTTTTCCAAGCACGAATTGGTAATGCTTACAATATATAAATAAATAATATATTTTGTTAAAAATGTACAAAAAAAATTAATATTTTTATCCGTTAAGTTTCTTCTTGTTTAAAAAAAGTTAACATTTGCTGAGAAAAGCAAGTAACAGTGAAATATCATTTATTTATGGAAATCGCTATACAGTTTTTCACGATGGTACAGCGCTCATTCACTCGAATACACACGATCGTATCTATTTTCGTGGACTCGCCACGGCATGCAGAGAAATGACCACTCGTCGTGGAATTTGTTTAATTTAACGGCGGTAATCGAGAGTACTCTCGTGCTTGAATACACTCGGCTGGCGCGCCGGCTAATTGGCTTCATCGTCGAAATTCACAGAGAAGCCGGGGCCCGGCCCGGCACGTGCAACGCTGCTGCGCCCGCGCTCTCCTGCCGCGTCTCTCCCGCAAAAGAATCGGCGGTCGGTGATAGGCACGAGCAATTTGACAGCGCCATTTCGTTTCCGGTCGCGGTGACTAATCGGCCGGCCGCGGGCGAGCGAGTCCGAGCGCGGTTGCAAGTCCGGCTGCACCGTTTGAAGAGCAAACGCCATTAGGATTTTTACACTTAGCGAAGCGGTTCGACGGTTAATTGCCCCGAGCGTTGCCCGTGATAACAAGGGCCGGTCATTAGTCGAAACGAGAGCGCGAGTATGCGACGAGGAAAAAAAAAAAGATCGTATGTTGAAAGTGCGACGTGTATATATACATATATATGTATATATATGTGTATATACCTCTAATGGAGAGAAGAGTCACAATTGCCAAGAGCTGGTTTTTCAGCGGGCGTGATTAGAAGGAAGGGAAAAGAGAACTTGCACGACGATCGCGCAACACGACGGACGCAAGAGGAGGTTAATCGCTCGGCTCCGTGGTTAATGCTCTTTGTTTCTCTATTTCTGCCCCGAGAATCACTAATTAAGATGGACGTGCCTTCACGGGAATTAATGACGAGTTAGTTTGCTTTAGTTGAACCGTCACAACCAGTGAACATTATATCCGGTCAATAAGGGAATAAAGCTCGCGCGTCATGATGCCCACTCGAAAGGAGCTTTCACCTATCATATTACGCTAATCTTAACAATTAATTAATAATAATTTTCAGCAACATGTCCGAAATACTGATAACTGACAGGCAATGAATATGACCAAAATAGCGGTCGATATATCTGTTCAAAATGGAAATTATATAGTTATCACAAGGGATATATCGTGGAGGAATAATACAAGTGTGTTTATCTTACTGAATTTTTAATTTAATCTAATTCTGCTTATATTTTTCGGAAAATTTCTTGCTTCTCCTAGAAGCGATTGTCTCGAAAAACATGGGATGCGACCAAGCACGTACTTTGACCATCCTCCTTTATGCATCTGCGTATCAACCGTCTGACCCTGGGAATAGTGCACAACGATAATTCCGAGAAATTGGGTTACTCTTTAATGCATGCGGGGATTCATAATGCGTGCGACGGCTACCCGGAGCGGCGCGCGGAAAAGCTTGGAGTGCATATTCCTGTCTCGTCTCCTCGCAAGTTGCTCGGGACGGTTGCTCGGACTGCAACCGGTAGGCGTACCTTTTTGCCTTGTTAACTCACGCTAAATTAATTCCGCGTTGAATCGATCCCCCGAGACCGGAATCGCGGGCGGTGGGCAAAAAGCCTTTGTCAGCAGCTTTACGTGCACGCGGGGGCGTGCGATAGATACGTTTCACGTAATACGTGTATGCGATATTTCTCTTCCATTAGAAATACGACGCCGGGCGCGATGGCAACGATGACAACAATAACAACTCGCGGGCGTCAGAAAGAAATACGGCGGTAAATCGCGCGACGGTAGCGACGAGAAAATTGACTCTTGCCGACCGGCGTGTCCGGGAGCGTGGAGCGGGGAAAGGTAAAGTCGTATACGTCGCGTACCGTATATACAGCGGACGGGAAAAGATCGAAGCACGACGCCGGTCTACTCGCGTGTTTTCCGCGCGGAGATGCCGTCCCTTCATTTTCCATGATATCCGGAGTTCCCGACGTTCATTCCACTCTTGTCGGCTCGACGGAGCCATTGTACCGCGTCCCTCGAAGTTCCGTAATCAAAAGTACAAATCACTGTGTAACTCCGTCAGCGCTGACGGCGGGACGAGAGAAGCGAGAGAGCGAGTGAGAAGAAGATAGAGAGAGAGTGGTGCAGGGAAGGGGAGACGATAAAAGACGAAGGAGACGAGACAAGAAGGAAACATGGCGCAGGTTATGTACCGGAAGACAGCCTCTCTCAGGGCTGAAGGGGCAAGGGCGGGAAGGGGAGGGATGCCCCCTCGTGTAAATCTCGCTTATACCGGCGTGGCGAAGCATAAATTTCCTTTCGGCGACCTCCGCCTGTCGGGGGTTGTTGCCTCCGCTAAACGCCTCTGCGTTGGATACTACTTATCTACCGAGACCGCACTCGCAGGACGAAACATGCCGCTCCTTTTGTTTTAGACCGCCGTATTGTTCCCCACGAGACTTGGCCCCAGGGAGAGAATGCGTCTCACCCACCGGATATCGACGCACCGCAACCGGGCTTCGTAAGCGAGTATTAACGCCAGTACACCCTCTGCACGCGCGTGACACGATATCAATATCTCGCACTATCATCGGAGGCCACAGGAAATGACATTGGCCGTTCCGGCATTAAAATGATAGCGAGCGAACAATAATTTTCTCATACGTAAGAAAATGCATATTTCACGGTACGTTAAACTTTAATGCGAATAATGTCTATGAGGGAGACGTTCGTGAGAATGGAGAAATATCGTACATGTGTGCAACCTTACGAGAGGCTTAACACGTGTCAGTTTGACGCTTCTGTCAGCTGGCGTCAAAGCGGCGTGGGTGCAAAGGTACCATTGGATACCCGTAGGTGTAAAGTGCACAGCCATTGTTATGATAATGCGATCTTACAGCAGTTACATCTTCCTTTGTGTGTCTTGTCTCTGTATCTTACAATACTCTTCGCGCATTTAGTATTAGGATAATACTGTATCTCTCAAGTTACGAACTGTCGGTTTTACATAACAATATCGTCCCGTCGAATATTTCTGTCTACATATCAACGCATACCGCATTCGCGCGATCACGCCTCGCAGATCACGTTTGTGTCACGTGTGAAAGTTTCGGCGGTATGTAGCGCGTGTACGGCCCGCGCGAGTACAGTGCTAAATGCCTGACAAGGAGAGATTTCGCCTTGTTTAGACTTAGAACGGGAGGCAGACGTGCGCGGAGGGGGTGGAGGCGAGACGTCGAGGAGGAGGACTGGGAGAGCGCAGCAGGACGGGCGGACGCGCTCACCCGGCTCCCTTCGGTGTTTGTAAGCACTTACCCCGCGGCTTATTGTTACCACAGCCCTCTCTTTGTCGGGATTTGTAAAAGCACTCGCTGCGTTAATTCCCGGATGCCGGATGCTGCGTATCATCGTAACGTAGGTTATAAGCGCGTACTCGGGTCGCGACGCGCGCTCGACCACTCGAGAACAGTTTCGCGCTAATGTCGGCACTAATCGCAGTTAAACTCGACTTTCTTCCTTTCTCTCTTTCTCTCTCTCTCCAATCGAGAAGTAGTCAAGCGATTAAGTGAATACAGTTCATAAATTGGAGAGCAAACGTACCGTGTAATAAAATCGTCGTGCGATTTATACCGCCACCGTTGGCTTTGTCGGCGAGAAAGAAATTCGCGAGTTCGTATCTTCGAATCGTACGAAATAAACTCGCGTTTATTGTTTGACACGATCGGTCGGGAATCGACACCGGGACGTGCTCGGCTCTCGAAAGCTTCCAGTCGAGCGTGACGGTCGATTTCCTACGACAAAGATTTGCTCTCACACGGATTCTCCTCCTTCTCCCTTCCTTCCCGGCTTTCACCCCGGCGACCCCTCTGGCCGTCGCCGTTCCCTTCGACGACGACGCCGCCGCTCCCGTCCTCCTTATCTGTACCTATCTATCTTTTTCTCCTTACACTCGAGACACGCGTACGTGTGTACTGAATATAAGGGAATAAAAAGAGGAAAAAAGGCTTTATCGGGAACTGCTTCGGTGTTTGGCACGACGGGTAGAACGGCGGTGGTGCGGGGAGAAGATTCTCAATATCGCATTTGGGACGAGCCTGATTATCGGCCAAGTGGTTACAGTAAGTTGTAGCCCGGCAACCCTCGCGATAAAGTTACACGAATGTGTCGCGTTGCCGCACCTGCATCTAATAACGCGCAACGGACGATGCGCACAACGGAGGAACGTTGATTACGGCTTGCTAAGTTTCGCGATTTCGCTATACCGCGCGTGATAAGGAGGTTTACCCACCGAAAATCTTCCTGCAGGCTTCCCTTGACGCTACTGTTTTCGCGATTCGAGATGGTAATTCACGTTAGCGTTTTAACCAAGATAATCTATAAGTGAAGGAACCGTGCAAATGTTTTCGACGTGGCAAGTGGCACGTAGCGGTGCGTGTATTGATCCACTTGCATATCCACGGAGGTGTAATAAGCGGTAACAGACTTTATTAGCTTTCGGAATGTGCGGGCCGTTTAATGTATTCCATTGTGCGGTAGTGGCGGCGCCGGCAACCGTGCTAATTCCGAAATTCCGGGTATTATGGCCTCCAAGTGAATTTCGACGTTCGCGCACATCTACGCACGCGACCCTCGCACCTTTCCCCGGCGGAGAAGCGGAAATCAAGACGGATTAATGCGCCGTCTGCAAATCCCGCTTTACGGCAAATATAGATTATTTTAATTTTCAATTTTACTGCATATTTCGCGACGATGTAAAATTGGCTTTGATATTTTGAAAGTACTCGCAAAATTGATTTCATAAATTGAAAATGATACACGTATTGATATAGTTAATGTATTGAAAAAAATTATCGAAGTTCCGTCACGGGACGTTTTTGCGCTCTCGCGCGGAATGTCTGTACGACTGATGTTCCGAAGTTTTATTAAAATTTCGTAGCGCCCGGCGTGCAAACGGATATCGGTTTTGCCCGAGAGAATAGATAGTAAGTCGCAGCTTCACTTTTATCGCGGCCGACTTCTTCTACGAAATAATTCCGTTAGATCGGAAATGTCCCTTCGCTTTCGCGAGAGAAAACTCTCGGGTCGTTACACCGACGACGACATATTGACTTTCCGGAACTTCCGGCACATCCACGCGGCGCTCTTTCATCCCCGATGACACACACTTTGACGCGTTGCTTGACTTTTCATCGACTTTCCGATGCACGCGCGTCGTCGTCGTCGTCGTGCCGTCGCGCAACGTCGTCGTGCCAGCGGCGTTTCCGCGGGCTGCTATTTTAAAAGTTGCCAATCACCCGTTATTGCCCCAGTTTTCCAGCGGCCTGAACAGGACATCGTCGAGTCAAGTACGGAGGAAGGCAAACACGCCCGAGTTGTCTCGCTCCCGGGGGAACGTTGTATGGTTAAACGAGAAAACGACGAACTACGGACGTGTACATCGTGCACCATCCCCCTCGCGACACCGTCCCCCTCTGATTCGATGAGTTTGCCCGAATTTTTCTCGCCTGACATTTCCGCGCGACGCGCACGACATTCGCCTTGCCTCCGTTTGACGTGAGCATACACATTTCCGTTTGCTCATTGATATTCTTATATTTACGCATTGTAATACATGACACAGTTACGCGTTCTTCGAAATTTCGATATCACGGTAATTTTTTTTAATTCTGTACGTACGGGGATTTTATGCTGCATTTTACGTTGGTACACGAAGGAAATGGAACAAAGGGTGAGTTAATAACGATGTTATCTCGCATATAATAACTTATTTAATACCGCGCCGAATAAATCCGCGAATAAATCGCTCATCATCGCGCGTTGCGCGGCACAAACTCGCCTCTATGCAATATTGAGAGTGAGCGGCGGAATGCTGGAGGAGGAAAATAGTTGATTTATCATTCTGCGCGCTCTAGCAAAACTGGAAAGGAGATAAATATGTTCAATAATGGCTGAGGATTTGCTGGGGGGATAACGTGTATCAAGGTAATACCGTTTTCATGCTCGGCGAGAAATCTAACAGTCCCGGTATACTCTCAAGTTGAAACAGCTGCACGTCAGGTCAACCTTAATATATGCAACGGGCGATTAAATCTATGCGGTAGTCACTTCACATACGGAGTTTCCCGTTACACGTAAGCTGTCCCCCTCGTAAACTGTTTATTGCATTTGGCGCCACGGTGATGCAGGATCATTGGAATTTCTCTTTGCTGCATGTTAGGCGTTACGGCACTTATGTTAATACTATAGTGCGCCGGCATTTCCCACGTGCCGCCCATTACACCGCCATACTTCGCGGTAACATACTCCCCCCCGAGACAATTCCCCGCTATAACTAGTATTACTAACTTCGCGAAGCACTTTATTCCAGTGCGCCTCGTAACTCGGTTACCGCTGTATACTAAAAGGCATCTCGCGCACAAGTCATCGTCGCGGAATTCAATATCGGGGTTATTTTTGCATGTCCGGGACGTAGATAACGTATGTTCGCACGTTAATTACGTTTAAAGTAATCACTTTTTATTTTGCTTAAAACACACATAATTTTTAAGTATATATTATTTTATTGCATATACATACTCTAAGTATTGAAACGGAATAAAATTGCATTTGCTTTCGCTGCAGTTCGCTGGGCAAAATCAATATTTAACAATTTGGCAGGAAATTGCATTTCTTGATTGATTACAAGCGACGAGATACACTTTGGTTAAGCGAAATTTTGGGCCATTATTTTCATACCGCAAATATTCCTGTATATCTCTGTATACTCCAAAATTGGTATTACATGTGAATTGTTCGATGTTTCTGCGATTTTATTTTTGCTCAACTACTGTCTATATAGAATAACTGGAGCATGTTACATCCAACGTGAGTATTCTCGTTCGAGAACTTGCAACATTAACATCGAGTTACGGGTAGTCGTGACGCGGCGTATAGACGTCGCGTCAATTAATATGCGCAACGGTGAGCTTCGTTACGTAAGCGAATTGTTTCTCACAGCTCGGAGCGTGCAGCATTTCCGCAGCACGTGAATATCGGGAATATTGCCTTTAGAAAATACTTTCGGACGCTTCAGCCCCGCAAATAAAATGATTTGTACTTTGTAAATGTATATATATATATATATTTTTTTATTTATATATATTTTATTTATATATATATATATAGGGAAGCGAAATGGAAAAGAGTTAGTTCGCTGCGCGCGGGGTTAAAATTGGAAGCATTTTGTACATTAACGACCCGGTGAAACGATAAAGCTTCTACGCGATTCAAACTGACGACGATCGCGATCAATTTTGGTAATAGCGGAGCAGCCGCCTAGCACATCGCGGAATCCTATTAACCCCCCCCCCCACCTACGCGATCTTAGAACTGGGTAACGAGCGCGCTTTTGTATTCGAGGAGAGTGCATCGGAGTGCTCGTTTTCCCAGTAACAATTCCCGGCAGCGAAACGTTCTTCTTCCATCACGGTGGAGAATTTGCCAAAAGGACAAACGTCTCGCGCGGACTTCCGTTTAAGACAAAGGGCGAAAGAGATGGGTAAGGATCTCGAAGGAATCCCGAGTTTCGCAACGGCGAGCGCTCGCTAACTTTCTGACGAACGGAGGGAGAATCGAGTGAACGCGAGCGCAGCGGTAACGTTCCGCAACCGTTGTTCCGCATATATCTTGCGAAGTTGCGCATTCTTATTCTCCCTTAATCAAGAAGGCAAATACTACCATCAGAATGTAAATTCAGACGGATTCCAACGACGGCGCGAGTCGAAAATGTTGTTGATCTTACAGGCTTACTGGTGACGCGATCCGTATACGATAACGTTAATCGTGTGGATATCTAACAAGAATTGAAAGGACTAAATCGTATTAGTGCACAAAATTCATGTTGCGAATTTCTGCGTTATATCTTTGAATCTCCACAAAACAATATTGCTTGCTATCATCCGCATTATCGTGAGACCGAATAGACGTATTATTCGCAAGACGGTCTATGGTTGTGCTGGCGAGGTTCGGCGTCGCCGTTGTCAGCATTGGCGCATCGTAGGTCCCATATAATACCCATTTTATTGCGGCACTTCGTTATGTCACTTCAGCAGCAGCAGCAGCAGCAGCGGCGGCGGCGGCAGCGACGGCGGCGACGGCGGCGGCGGCGGCAGCAGCGGTGCCACACCGTCGTCGACATCATCAGCCGGTGTGCGAGCGTGAGCGTACCCAGCCGCGCCAACCAGTTGAAAAAGGAGAATGGAAACGCTGCCTACGCGTCTCGTGTCCGACCGTGCCGAGGGGATGCGAGACCGGGGGATAGAGCGGACAGAGGCGAGGAAGACAGACGGAGAAAGAGAGCGAGCTGGACTGGAGAGGGAGAACAAGGGGGTGCAAATGAGTGGACGACCGGCTTGACCGCAGCAGAATGTACAGCCGGTTCTCCTACCATCCTACGGCTCCTATCGAGCCATCTACAGATACGGCGCTAAAACTAACCCGTTCCCCTTCCCTGGAGAACGGTCCGCACGCCTTCGCCACGTATAGGCCGGGAAGTCGCGCGGGGTGAAAGAGTGGGACAAAGAGGACGTATATTTATGTGCGCGTGCGAGAGAGGACGGTACACGGCGGAGATGGAGGCCTCCGCGGCCATGAATCAAGCATTTCTCCACGATCTGTCTGGAGCGTTCCTGGTACCGGTCTCTACCCCCGCCGCAACTCGGATGGAAGTTCACCGGTCACCACGTTTGCGGTATCGCGCCGGACTTGTCTGCCGTTGAGTTGGTCGTGTACGGCAAAATCGATTCTCTTCAATAAAACTTCCTTCTTTTTCTACATCACAAACTGATCCATTGATAAAATTATTTTCTAGTTCGTTAAATTTCGTCGATGTTATTTATTGCATCGCATAAGATAATTAATGATACCATTGTAAATACTGTCGAATCAGTTTTGTAACGGGCGTTTTATTGTGTATTTTAGCGTGTATCGTTTTAGGAGCGCAATGAAAAACGTTTGCGGTGGCATGGATAGCATTTGCTACGGAATTGTAACCTGTTTATTGTAGTGAGGAGCACGATTCCCGCGCCATCCTCGCGCATTGTCGGGGCATTTGCCGCGCATTTCCACGTATTACACTTTTATTACGTTTCCCCAACAGCGAGCGGTGTACCAATAATACCGGATACGGATCGTGACGTCCACTGATTTTCGTATATCACCATTTTAATCTCAGCCCATTTGTTGTGAAACTGGGTTAGCGTAGCTCGCTCGATACCGGCATAAAAACGTATTCTCGAATTCCGCGTTACGTTACGCGTATTATACATCGTCAGAATAGCACGTAAATACTCGACGTTGAATTATCCCGAATGACGTCGAATAGTTATGACGAACATCTCAATTTGCATTTACATCGTTCCGATATACTCTCGCAACAGTTATATCCTAAAGTTTCCTATCTCGAAGATGAACCCTTGGCAGAGAAATAAAATGGAGTTTCGATAGCTCGATCGTACCTAAGCACGGGTATACGATGTGAAGCATTCTGTGAGTATATACGACGATTACAGACTACGGATGCAGGTGGAATATCGATCGCTGGAGAAAGCTTTGACTGGCGCTTTTGATACCCGAATTAACATCGATGCGAATCAAGACTAACAGATCTCTTTATAGATAATCTTGTAAGTCAGGAGCCTCGGTCTTCTGGACGATTTGTTATCTGCATACATGCCGCATGCATTTACATAGAACTCCCGTTTACATTTGTTAATTCCTGATGCGAATTGCGAGTATAATGAATGGATTCTCTCGATTTCACAAAATGAGGGAGGGATTACTACAAATACTAGCATAAATTATTCGCACAATTAATCATTGTCTTGACTCATTGTCTATGATTCATGTCGTTTCACGAATAGAAAATTTGTCGATAATAGTTGTTTCCCCAGATAAGTTCTTATCTCGAGTTGTGAGAGAGTCATATGTACGTGAGTCATATCTCGATATGACTTTTCTTCGTCCATGCACACGAAAACCCTCGTCGATTTCCCATAGTGACAGTAATTTGTGACATCCAGTAAAGTCTACTAGTAAAGTCGAGAAGTTGCTGGTGCTAGGAAAACTAAGACGACGAAGTCCGGCGCGGAAATCCCACCGCAACGACGTTCGATATACGACGAAATCCTTTAATTAAGAGCGGCATTTCCCGTTCGTGTCGATCCTACACGGACAGGTTATGAGCCGGGGTGGCCGACGACAAGCTTCAAGGACCCATGATAGCGAGGTGTTACTGCAGGTAATAAGGGTAAATGAAAGATGATACTTTGATCATAATTTCCAGAAACGTATCTTTCCCCCGAAATGTGGACGTAGATCGAGCTGCAGGAAATTGGCTTACCGCTAAGGCAATAATTCGATAAAAACAAGGACTGTATGGTTGTTACTAAGGCATTTAACGAAATCCTCATCATTGAGCTTTTTTTGTATTTATGTGATACGCGTGAAATAATATTGACTAACATTAAGTTTGGTGTAACGGCATGGTTTGAACGATAAATGCGAAATATGTCGATTACGAAATATAATTTGAAAATGAAGAAGGAAATCGTACGACAAGGCAAGATAAATGATTGTGTTTTTATTATCAATTAAAAAATAATTGGTTAATCAAAGATAACAATCATATAACAATCGCGGTTTTTGAAATTCCATGTTTATGGGTTTATTTATTAGATATTATTAATTAATAATGAAATGTATTTTTTTAAATATTTGCGTGGATTATAAAGGTGGTAAACTTGAGAAATATTTATTAGCCGCTCTATATCTCTTGTTCTCTCTGCTATTTCACGCTTCTTATGCCGAGCCATGATTTACATATGAGATGCCCGGGACTCCCGGGAGTGCCGGGAGTTGACGAAAACGAGGTCGACTTCTCGTTCCGATTCGCTCCTTTGTTTGGTTCGTTAAGGCCTCGCTTGACGAATGATTATTCAATGTCGAACTATAAACAAGGCGTCCTATTTACACGCTCGATGGCAGCCGACGAGAGCGGATGCGCTTTCAACGGACTCACTCTGCCGACACCCGAGATCCTCTCTGACGGAAACCACGAGCTGTGAACTAAACCGGTAAGCACTATGCGAATCCACCTTTGAGTGCTCCACCTCCTTCTCCACATCTCCCAGCGCTACCTGTCCTCCTCCGCCAATTCTGTTCGTGCGGCTGCTATTGCTATTGAGAATCGGACGAGCACCGTTGACCTGATTCCGTTAACGTCGTTCCAGTGTTACCTACCGTCACTTCCGTCCGCTATTCTCCACCAAACATTGCCACCATACCGATTAGCTCGGATACAATCAAAACTCTCAGGTAATTTGCCGCGAGAACTCCATTTGCCCCTTGGTGATGAGCATAAGACTAATTTAGTCGATCGTGAAAGTTCGGTCTTTATATCGCGCATTTGTTGTAAATGCATTAGAGAGGGAATTTATATTATCGACATATTAGAGATGTACTTGATAAATTGTTATGTCGAATACACTTTTGCTAACACAGCAGGTTTGAATTATTCGTTAGCTTTACTGCAGTAGATGCAGCTTTACGAGGCTACATGTGTAATAAACGGAGAGTTTGTGAGCCTTACACCCGGCAGAACCAGGTGGTACGCGAGTTACTGGCATAAATACATTAAGTCCTGAGGGTCCCTTATTAATCCATAAATTAATTCCCTTGAACGATGGCATCCTTGGTACTCGCCCGAGGCCTCAGCCGGGGGCCCTCGTAATCTCGCTCGGTAAGTCGGGTTAACTCGCCTATCGCGGGTATCAGAGCCGTATATCGTATCCGGATTTTTCAAGTTTCATGCCGAACAACGGATAGAGGCGAGCATTTTTTACGATAAAATTGCCGAATCCGTGCCGCCATACGGCGTCAGGCCTGGTCAGAGGCGTCTATGTAGATAACGCGGGCAATTCATTACTGCACACCTATAGCCGATAATTGCATTTCCAGGCCATTTTACTAAAACGCTCGTCTCCAGCGCCTGTCTCGACGGGAAAAGCCCTAACGCGCTCTCTGCCAGTCCCGTGCGAAAGGGAGCGAGGCGCGAGGATCGAGAGGGGAACGAGTAACTGCATTAACCTTTCTGCTACCCCGCAGAGAGGCGGCGAGAGTCGAAGAGTATAGCTGTGATAGAGCGTGAGGGAAGAAGAGAGAGAGAGAGTAAAAGAAGTGAGCTAGAGAATATACGAGCCGAGCGCGAGCGTCACTCCTGTCACGTCCACGCTTAATTATGTTCAATGATTTTGAACAGCACAGGCCTAAGCGAATTTCAAATCTGATTTTCCTGCCCGGCGTGTTTCCTCCGTCTTATTTCATCCTTTTAAATATTTTTTCGTCTCGCGACAGTTAATTTATCGAATTCTCTCTTCCAGAGATATTTATTAACTTGAATGTTTTCATCGTGTTACGTGCAATAATCCGATAATGGCTATAGTTGTGAAATTCAAGAGAACAAAATTCGTATTACGTCAGAGAATGAACAGACAATTTTACAAAACGTACAATACAAATGACTCCATTCGCCGCGCGAATACTATCGTGGTATGCATAATTCATCGTATAGGTGAAACTGGGCTAAAATGCTACGCTAAACGGGGGGAGGGATTCAGCGAGGCGGATGTCGGGGAAAATGTGGCGGGGCGCTACGAGTTGGCGTACGAGAATTCGTGATGTGTATAAATAAAAAGCTTGAATTAAAACTTGAACGATAAGTTTGCTCTGCAGCCTCGCACGGCACGCACACTCCGCGCTCCACTTAATCTCGTCCCGGCTCGGGTCTGCGGTTTCATACTCTTGCGGCCCGGCAATCGTGGCTCGGGATTATCGTGAGTAATGCACCAGACACGCGCGGACGCTTTATGTAAATCTGAGATTGTTCCGGCCACCGTCGGGACTCGTCGAACTTTCTTCGGGCGGATGTTCCGCGGTTTTGGCCCGCGCGCAAAAGGATATTGAACTTTCACGGCACGACGTGCCGTGACACGGAGATGTGCTTCAAGAAAAATGGCATCCTTCGCCGTTCATCGGGTTCTCGATATGGATAGATCGTTGCAAATGCGACATAAAGTTTCAAGATCAAGAGTACTCTCTAAATTTTCTGGAGTAAATCTCACTCCAAAAGATTGAAAATACTGCGACTCGGCCATTTGAGTGACAGTATTTTTACTCTTTTGGAATGAGATTCATTTCAAAAGAGTGAAAATTCACTTCAAAAAATTTAGATAGTAGGATGGTGTACAAAACGATTTGCTTTATTCGAGTGTTAAAATCGACTTGCAAGATTCTACATCTGACGGTCGATATGACAAAGCGCGTCGTCAATCGGATGATTCTCGTTATCATTGTGTCTGAATATTAATCAAATACACAGGAATGCACAGGAATGAAGAAATATACGTATACGTATATTCTTGTCTGGCGATCAGATATAACGATTAATTCACTCGAACTTACCTTCGCGCGCACGTCAGCGACATAGGAAAATCGGACGATATTTCGGCCGCTGTTGCGCGGCGTCGGATTTTATTCGGCTCGCGGTTTTACGTCGCGACCGCAGCACCCCGATGTTTCGCCTCTCTCGGACATGGTTTTGCGGCATCGAATTATTAACCGCAGTCGTGATTGCCGCTTGTTTTGGATGGGCCTATAGATTGTCGATATATATCATGGTTATACAATGAAATTGCCGCGGCCGAAAGGGGCAGAGGAGAAAAATTTGATATCGCGAGAGAAAACGTGGATGCTCAGACTTTGCCCATCGAATTTTCAAACTTTTACGATCTCGCTTTTGAAGTCAGTTATAGATAGACGGACAATAAGCGAGATCATGTACGGTGTCGCAGTGATATGGAAGAAATAATTTCTTGAAACAGTCGCGAGACGATATTTTTTTACATTTATCTTCTGAAGTGTTGCTGCTAGAGAAAGCACACACAGCACACGTGTATCCTTTGATAAAATAATCGTTAAGCCGCTCCTTATTAAGTCTCGTTTCGTTAAAAGTTTCAAAGACCCAGTGCGGCTCGCTAAATCCGTTACACGAAGCGCCATGGCTGAAGATAATTTTTTTAGCGGGCGTAAAGTACGAGGGTCTGTAAGAGTACAGCAGCACGATGGGCTGCGAATTAGCCGCTTAAACCGCACCGGCTCTCTCTCATCCGGCTCTCTGAATTTAATTACAATTAATAATCTCCCGCCTCGACGTCGTAGGAACGATTCGAGGTGATACCTTGGGAACCCGCGTACGGTGCCGGATTACTTTACGCTTCGCTGGGACTTCAAAAGCGTGTCTAAGCGGTCGGCTCTTTCCACTTACCGCGTCTCCGGATTCTGATTAGCCGCGCTATCGCTTGAAGACTTTTTCCTCCGGAGCTCGGCACCGTGAAACGGATGGCCTTACCGCGTGTAACGACACGATTACAATCTCGACCGTGATTGCGAGAAGCGAAGAGAATTACGTAACTCTCTCGGCCCGGCGCGCTCTCTCTCCGAGTCTGGATATTACTGTGAATTTCGGTGTTATATATAGAGCCCAGTGTGATAAATTGCTTTATTCTCACTGGAAATTGCTATGCTCCTGGAATCTTCGTCTCGTGGCCGATGTTCGGTAATTATGACGGTATCAAATTGTGATCTAATTACCTTCATTCGCTTCGATTATGTAATACCTACGTATTTCTATACGGCATAGTTATCGATATGGATAGTTACAGCTCATACGATCGTATCGATATATTTTATAATACGTAATGTTGCGCGAGGGAGAACGCGCTACGTTAATACAAGTACGAACAAGTACCTACGTTAACATAATGCAATTGATTTCGCTTTACTTTACGCGATACCCATCAATGGCGATTACACGATCGATAATCCTAAAGCACAAAATACAATGCACAAAAGATTCCGCGATCTAACGAAGAATTACGAGTTACAAATTATTCAAAAGAGAAATCGAATCGAGTCGCGAATTGATCTCGATCAATTGACCAATGTATTGAATTTGATTAATTGTATCCGTCGCTAACTGATTTCCCAAAGGTGTGTGGCGATAAACAGGAAAGTTTCGATATCTCGCGCAAGGCGATTGAGTTGCTTCGAATTCAAATCATGCCCGAGCTAATCCAACACATATATACGCATATATTTCAATTATTCTGAATTTGCGTTACATATATGTGTGCGATAGCTAAATGTGCATTTTTATTGCGCCACATGTGCTTGGATAACGCTCGAGAGCGTTTTTCTCTCACTTTTTTCCTCCCTTCATCTCTCTCTCTCTCTCTCTCTCTCTCTTTCTACCTCTATGCATTCGGCGCGAGTTGACGATCCGCCTTATGTACGTATACGTACGTTCCATCTGCCAGCATCCCCCGCCTTCCTCCCGCGGAAATAAGACGAGATTGCGATCCAAGGAATCTCATATAGCCACGTGACTGACAATAAGGACACGGGGACTCGTTGATTCTGAGCTCAATACGCCCCCGTTATAAGCATCGTCGCGATATGCGACGCGGAGATCTCATTAAGATTGTATGTACGTCAGGCAGTATAATCACATCTATCGCGAATTCATTGCAAGATTACCACACATATATATATATATAAGACTAGCTCACGTTTTTTTTAACGTTACATTTTTATTTTCTTTTTCTTTTTCAAATTAATGCTGAGAGAAAAGCAGAAAACGGAAATTTGTTTTTCCGAAGCAAGCACTTCTTGTCCTCGAGCCAGTGACCCTTACATTACCAGAAGAAAATGCTGACTCTGGTGTCCTCTTTTTCGTTTCTGCATGCACTTGCGTAGCTTGGCGCACAATTTTACGCCTATTACAATTTAACACGCTCGTCGTCGGTCGGCACGTGCGCCACGTACAAGTCGCTTTTATAGCGACGTCGAGCATTAAATGTTCGTACATGTACCGTAGGGCATCGTAACCTTAAGGGATATCCGCTACAATGCGCTCGTATGCATGATAAATTGCACAGTGCAAGAAGCTGCGCTGCGAAACGCTTTCTCTCTTTCCCTTTGGGGAACGACATATCGTCGAAGAACGCTTGAAAAATTATAGCGAATCGACAGTACAAACGTGGGATAATGAAAATACCAAACGACTATTTAATTGTTAATTCGAAAGCGTTATACTGAATATGCAATATTAAGCGAGTTCTTGCAGAAGTAAAAGGAAACGAAGTCGCAATTATACTTATCTTTTGGACTAATTATTCGAGCGAGGGATACTTATCGCAAATAAGATTACGCATATTAAATGAGCGCATGGCGTTTCACTCTCTTTGAATTTCATGGTAGACGAGGAAACGTTATCTCATTCCTCTTATTCTACGACTTGGATGCTGCCTCCGGGTATGCTATTAGCGATTACGCAGTGGTAGTATAACGGCGTGACTGCCGCTTTTTCCGCGCACGGCAGAAATATAACGATTAATTAAGTTTACGCAGCTGATGAAGAACGTAGAGAATCCATTAATGGCGCATTCGTTCGCTGTCAAGGAGCGCTATGTGACTTAGGAACTTTTTCTGCATCAACTGTAATTTAATTTCGCTTATGGAATATTGCAATTATGATATCGAGTTAATAACGAGCGGACTTGTGCGAAGATCCCGCTGAGAGAAAAGATTGGAAATGATAAATCTCCAAGTAATACGACGCTATCAAGGCATGATACGTATTAGATGCAGCGAAAGTCAAGAGTGTGCCGTTGCATTATGTTTCTGTTGGAAGTAAATTGATAGATGCGCGCCAATGACTGGGCTCCTTCCCATAAACAAGACATTAACGCGCCAACAGCTGGATAATGGCATTCCATCCATCGACCGCATTCGTCGTATCCACGCGAGTCAAAAAGGAATCCCCACGAGGGTGAAGAGAGGAAGTTGGTTAATGCGAAAATAACAAATCGGGTGGATGAATCATACTCGAGCTGACTGCCCTTGGGCACGTGAGGGTAGTCAGGATATTTCGTACCGAGGCCGTTTACTCACGAATTCTATCTGCTCAAATGGCTTTCTGGAAGAAAACTACAATTACTTAATTGCGTTATTTATACACAATAATTGTTAATAAAATGCAGTTAACATTTGATAGACTACCTCTATTCATTAGAAATTATCAAAAAGTCAAGCAAATATCAATTATCTCGAAATTACCGTCGAGAAATGAAAGAAATGAGCATTGTAGGAATTTGCAACCAATCTTGCACTGAGAGAAAAGATATACTACAATTTAACAAAAACAGAGAATTATTCACAAAAGTCAAGTTTTATTCTAAAATTTTGTTAAAATAGCAAAATATATAATTAAATAAGCAAAATTTGGTATAATTTTTGATTTAACAACACAATTTTATTTGGTTAGGTTTTATTTGGTTGGTTGTACTCACATTTTGTACACAGTAATATAAAATTGGGTTGCAATTACAAA
>NW_012028514.1:386897-416736 GCF_000956235.1 Wasmannia auropunctata | reverse complement strand
TCTCTCAGTGTGGAGACCGAGATACCAGCTTTTTATCAACCAATCGGCGCAGTATAGGAGATACAATTGCGTCTCGCTTGGTGTTGAACGTGACGCAAACAGAAACGAGTGCATTTTACGGGCGAGCACCTATTATGCAGGCCGCGTTTACTGCATCATTAACGAATTATACGAGACGACGATAAGAGACGAAATAAACTCGAACATATAAAGAGATTTATGATATTCATGGTATATGAACGGGGGCAAGGCAACGGAAGAATATAAGACGACTCTCTCTCTCTTTCTCTCTCTCTCTCTCTCTCTCTGCTTCTTGTAGCTCGGCGCATCACCGATAAGTTTACGGCTCTGTTGACTGCACGCTCTTTTCCGACTCACTTCCGCAATAGAGACGCCACGAGAGACGGACGAGACGTAAACGCCTCACTTATTTCCCGATTCTTGAGCTGTTATCGCGCCGTTTAAGATTGCCGAGGAATTCGCGGTTCTTTCCGTAACGATGGCGGAGACGCCGCTGCAGCGATACTTGATGGCGGGACGATGATTTATTGGCTTAGCTCGTCAGACCAGATATTCCATTTTCTTGCTCACAGCCCTGCGGGGAAATCTGCGAGCTACTTTTGCTATCGAGTTGAAGTGACCGTAATTTTTCATGGCTATTTCGACGGTCTTTTCATTGCTTGTTCGCTATACAAGATATTAGACCGACAATCCGACCGTATTATCGTTTTTCATATTGTGTGATATTGCATTTGTTTTATGCATTCAGAGAGATGAGATATTTTTCGAGACGATGACAGCAATTGAAAATGCCATCGTAATGCTGGTTGAAAGGATGTAATCTCAGGAACAATACGTATTTATGGAAATTTAAATCACCTTTGGGGGAAAAACCTCGAATTTATATAATTACAAATTTACTTTTATGCAAATGCCGTATTACATGAAAAAGAGTTGTACATAAAGCGGGTATTACGCGCGCGCGCGCGCCCGTGGAAGCATTTATACTTTATATAATTACGAAAAGCCGAGTGTATATATAATAATATTCTTTTTTTCGTCTTACAAGTCCGATGAAAGGCAGTCCGCCGAAATCTCGTTTTCAAGAAGGGACCTTTGAGAGCTGCTTACGAAAACATAACAAAGGACAAATGTCTCGCTTACGGGGGCGGCGAGTGTACGCTTTAATATTTTTAAAGTACATCGAATCCTTTGGTAGGAATCTTTTCGCTAACGAAGCAGCATCAGAGCGATAGGTCGAAGAGCGGAATAAAATGCTCCGACGAAGAAAGCTTTAACGAAGGTCGGCAGAAATTCGAAGAGGAAAAGAATGAGAGACGAGGAGATCGATGGAAGCTCGGGCTATCGAGTTGAGGGAAACAAAGGGAGGTTTATTCGGCGCAAACTAATCGGGTTAATTTACAATCTAATGATGCATTGGTTGATACAAATGCATTGCGCAATAATAAGTATCTGTCTTCTTTATTGCGTTACCCTATTGTTCCGAGGCTTACTTCTAGGAAAAATCTTGATCTTTCACAATTCAAGAATATTCTTTTAATATTCAAGAATATTATTGTTTTTTACTAAACGTAAAAAAATTCGGTTTCCAATTTTCGATTCAGATTCCTGCGAGACTTAATAAAATATTGTACTTATTAATATATCAACGGCAACAAATAAAAATCATTTACGCTAAAGACTCAATATAATAGGGCCATTACGAAAATGTTTCGCGATTAGCAACGTAGTTATATTACGAATGAAAATAGGATGAAGAAATAATGGTGTGAACAGAATTATTCATTTATTTAACGACCCCCTGACAAGTTGATAAATAGCGTAGGAAGATTAATCAGTCATCTCCCACCAATCTTCATTTAGAATAATTATAAATGCAAGAAGAATAATGTTTGCCACCATTCTCCAAAATCCATTTCATACTTCATTGCTTCCTACAACGCTAAGAGAAGCTTTATCGCCTTATATTATACCGGTTCTTTCAAAAATAGCCGGGAGCAGGTACGCAACGTGGGACGTTGCATTCAATGAGCGCTATTCCTCATCGTTTAATACTCCTTTTTTTTCGTGTCGTATAACGCAAAGGTACAATTTCGGGCTCTGCGGGATCAGCGGAGTCGCTCTAGAAGAAGAATAGCCAATAATACTTTTTCATTAAGCCGCGAGCTAGGATTACCGCGTCTATTGAGACCGGGCACCGAAGCAATCAAATTATATTCCCAGCGCAATCAGCTTTGGCAAAAAGCAGAGAAAGAAAGAGCAAGAGAGAGAGAGAGAGAGAGGGAGAGAAGTATCAGTGGACAGAAGCGAAAAATGAAAAGGCATAGATACAAACAGGCAAAGAGGATACGACGTGCGACAGTTAAATCCGTCAAACTCGCAATTCTCGAATGGCGGAAATATGATACTTTAGATGCTGCAGAAAAATATTTTTTATTGTGTCTTTTGTTTTTCAATTTTTCCTGTTAATTTAATCATTTATTACCGTTTATATGTTTCTAGTGTCGAAAAGAAGGATGTTAGAAACTTCTGTCTGGTGGTTTTGGTTTTTCGTTGGTCAATTTGCTTACACATTCGTCTCTCGCTCCCGACCGTTATATAGAAACGAATTTACAATTAAGGTTTACCGCATGGTCGCAAATAAATTTCACTTCTTCCAGTTCTTACTCCCGCGCATTTCTATTCTCGGTCATTCGTTCCGCCGACCGCGTAGTAATTCTCCGGGGAACTGGAAGATCGGAACTGTAATTATTTTTCTTTCCGCGATACTCCTGTATTTCCCCGGCTCAAAGTACCCGGCAAAAAGATGTAGTGTCGGTTTATCTCCACTTGCCGTCGCTTTTTCTTATTCGCCGTGGAGCTATATAGACGGATAAATAAAGGTCTATCGAAAGGAAAATAGCGGGGAAAACGTATACATGTGTAATATGTGCCAGTGGCAATATGCGCGTGGTGATCAAGATGAATAGCGTAAAAGTCGGAAAGATTAATAGCTTGAATTGTAAATTTATTTTCTCGGGACACAGAAATACTATTCGGCGTTATGCGCATCGCGGTTGTTTCGTGTAAATGTTTGATCGGGGGAGCAACTTTTACCTCAAAAGGTACAGCAGATGTTCCGAGACAAATGGCCCCGAACGAAATTTCCTACGGTTAAAATTAACAACCCGTCAGTGCGAAACCAAGTGTTTCGAACTGAAGTGCAAAGCTACGCGATGATTCGAAACCTGATTGCATTTATCAGTATAGCCACATGTGTTCCCGTCTGTACATTAATTTTGTCATTTAACAGAAAATTGCATCACCTGTGCAAATTTAAATAATTATGTTGCATATTTAGTACATATATGCGTGCGTAGAGTTCATTAAAATGTCGATAGATAAATAGAAATAAAGTTGTATAATAAATAAAATATATATATATATATATATATATATATATATATGTCGCAAGCTTTTTGTATAATCAGCCTTTTTGGATAACGCCAAGAAAACTAACCCAAACCTAACCCTGACCCAAACCATTTTCGAAGGCGTTATGCAAAAAGGCTGATTATACAAAAAGGCTGCTATATATATATATATATATATTTATTTATTTATTTATTTATTTATATAATTTTATATATGTATTATAAATAAATATAGATCTAAAAAATATATATTTTGGAATATATATTATATATTGTATGCTCCGATTTATTCTAAAGCATGATCGCGCGACCTCTCTTTAACATCATAGGTCTTCGAGGCATTGATTAAGTGTCGCTTTTAGCAGCGATGAAAATTCACTTGCCGTTGCGTCGTTGTCGTCGCCGTCGCCGCCGTCGTTCGCCGCTCTGGATTGTCGTGAAATCGCATCATCGAACCAGTAAGCGTGATGTACCAAGTAATTCAGTTACCACGCAGTTGTTCGCCGTGGTACGCGCTCTGCCTCCCTCACTCGGCAGCCCCTTTTGCGTTGCGAGCTGTGTGTTGCTCCCTTTCCGCTCGGTTCTCTTTAGCGCACTCCTAGCGACGCGTGTACTTGTCCATTATAGCTAAAAGCGTAGCACACTCGATTATCACGTCGTCGTGGGTGGCTTAAAACTGGGAACGTTACAGACCTTTGACAGCGTTAGGTGTTCCCAGCGTCGGTGGTTTTAAGCGTGGCTAAAATACCGCACGTCGCGCGAAAATGTCGAAACATTTCCCGGCACGTCCGTATCAGTTAGATCAAAATAATTATACTGATAGCGAAGAAAACGTGCAGGAAAAAGTGCAGCTGGAAGAATTATTGGTATTGATTTAGACTTCGAGGTCGATGGCCGTGCGGGGTGGTGAACTCGAGCGCGGCTGGGTAGATTGAGTTACGAAATTCGCGAACAAAACGAGAAAGAGGTGGGAGATGTGAGTAAATATTGCAGGGATTTTTGCGCGAACATTTTTTCAGCTCTTGCGGGCGGAAATTAAAAAAGTTCCAACGCGAAGAGTGGATAAAGCTGAACGTTCGCGAACGAACTAAGGTTTACGAGAATGTATAGGAATGTACGTCGTCGATTGGAAACGTGGAATTTTTTTTTGTATATCGATTTGTGAGTATCGTCAAATTTTTGTTTATTCTAAATTTATTGTAAATAAATTTTATATTAGTCATAATTGCAAAAAAATACATGTGTTTTGTCGTAATAATTTCTCACAGACACTGTTCGACACAATGTTCTTCGTTCTTCTATTATTCGACAAGACGCTACTTTATATAAAAGATAGGGGTCCGAATCCCATTCGTTCTCTAAATAAGATCAAAAAGAAAGGAGATCTGCCCTTTCGAAACATTCCTTACACCCTCGGTTCATTAGTGAAAAAGCCAGTCTACTCCGATTTGAACGGAAAGACTACCCTCAGATGGGGACGTAGGATCGTATAACGACGTCGTACACTTGAAGATCGTAGCAACAAAGTTTCTGTTTGCTTAAGGCACGAGACCTTATACTGACGCAATATTGCAGACAGATTTAAGTGATGTTAAATGAAAAAAAGTATAACGAAAGTAATAATATGCTGATTAATAATGACGTTTTTATTGTCATTAATAAATTTCATAAAAATTTGATAATATTTGATTTCTGCGCAATTAAGTTAATATTTTATTTCATTAATAACGAAAACACAGGATAACAATGTTATTCATTTTTAAAAAAGAAATTTTACGTAAATCGGATTGGTGCAGATGTATTTAAAGATAACGAGTCTTTTCATTTCGCATTGCACATTTTAGAGTTCTATATCGCGGATTTGTATTTCGCCATGAGCCACAAAGGTTGTACCTCTAAAAGCTATCTCGTCACGCTCGAAATAGCTTTTAGAAACTTCAAAGGGTTTGAGCTATTGAACCGCCCATTCGCCGTCTTCTTCGCTACGGTAAACGTACGATCGCTGTCGAAATCGTCGAACTATCGAGTGTCTAGCCGATTGTCCGCCGTCTGGGTGAAATTGTCGGTAGGTGGAACGTCTTAGTCAACTATCGGCTACTCGCGAATTCCACAGAGGCTACCATCAGGCTACCTGTTCGCAGATAGCGGTGGATAGCGGTGATCGGTGTTCCCGCCGTAGTTTCCACTGTAATCGTGGCTAACGAGCTAGAGCCGCCTTTTCTTCCTTCGTTCCTTACAAAATAAAAAGCTCTCGAGGAAGCTCGTTTGGAGGCATGCTAGCACGGGTGATCGCAAGCGCGCGGCGTGCAAGCTGCTCTGGGCCGATGCCCCTGTGATTCCGTTAATGGGACCTGCGTGTTCTCCGAGAGCAAAGCTGATCATTTCCCGCCGTCGGCGGCTTCAAACGGTTAAACGTAACGATAGAAACAGCGATTCCGATAAGGAATTGAATAAAATGTCCGTCTCCCTTCTCCAGTTGTACGTAAAATTTGATACGTAGAGATGCGTGGGAAATTTTACGTCGTAATCTTCATGCGTTGCAGTCTTGATGTGATGCACACTTGTGTGATAACTTAAAAATAATCGCTTGGCAAAACTGGCTGCGAGTTCTGTTTGGCACTTTTAGGAGTGGACGGTGCAGGCCTCTGACCGTCTAGAATCTAGATTATAAATATTGATCCTGAGCGTCCTTCAGTCTCGAGTGCACTCGAGGACTCCCTCTTGTCCGGCATTTCTATACCGGGGTTGAGTCGAGGGGGATTCTTCGTGGCGAAATTGAAATCGGAGAGGTTCCCCGTATCCACTCCACCAGAAGAAGAATCAGAGTCGAGCAAATTAAAAACTTGGGCTATCTAGTTTCAACGAGTCATGCCTCTATGCAAACGTCAACATTCATTGAGGATTGCGTTCAATAATATATATGTATAGACATATAGCGAAAGTAACTATTGAATTGAGCTTTTCATGAATAGTCTTAAAGTTGTGTAACCAAAAGATATATTGAATTTGACCATGTACCTAGTTTCCTTAAATACTTCTTATGAATGCATCTTTTGTATTATCGCGAAAATGTTGTCGCAAAATGTAAAGTCTTTTTAGCTGGAAAACGCTCAATATGGAAGAGAAAGTAAAGATGAAGGAAGGCCACATCGTAGAAGTTGCTAATTCCAACAAGGTCGAAGGAGCCGGGCTTAGCCGAAGACCGCCGTCGGGTTTTAGGCGTCTCGTCCCCCTGGCACGTCTTCGTGCCCTCTAAACCGGTTTAACCGAGCTCTCGTTAACTTCGTTACCGCTAATGCCTGTTGCAATGTGGCTAAGTGGCCATTGCTGCTCTGGGCGTTCTGCCTGAGGCCTCCGATCCTTTCCCAATTACTTTACTACCGTCAAAGTCGCGATTTCATTAATCAATTAACACGAGTTACAAATTCATCAGTAAGATCGTCTGTATCCGGAATAATTAAATATCGTAACTTTAAAATGACTTTTCGCCGTCTCTCAGAATATCATAATTCTTAAAGACTTATAATTACGGTCCTTTCCGAGAGTATTCTTGTACGCGCTGTTTTTAGCTAATTTCACGTGACGGAATTACGCCTCTGTAATCCTCTCTCAACTGTTGACAGCAGTTGTAACGTAATGGTGTGCGTCTTGATTATTCATCACGAGGTAATTCTCGTCAACATTGGAGGCAATATAAAGCGAGGCGGTATAAAGGGTCTTTAGAAATCGTTTTCCGATATACAACGTAGGTAGCGCGATACGCTCTTCTGTGTGCGTGTACTTGAGCATAGCGTTTGCCGATAAGTCTTACGGGCCGTAAACGGCCAAAGGAATGTCCGGTTACGTGTACTCGAAATCGTTAAAGTAGACAGAGACAGCTGAGCTCGGTAGCTTTGAGGGCATCGCGCAAATTACAGATCTAAGGACGAAGCGTCCTAGAAATGCCGCTTTGCGTAAAGCTGAACTGATTGAGTGAGGCGTTTTAGTATGCCATGAGTGCATCCCTTCTCGAAAGCACACTCAAGACCTGAGAAACCGAGAACGTTGAGTCGCGGGAATACCGGTGGGAAATTCTGAAGATGGTACTTCGATTTTCTCTTCATTTGATTCCCCTCACCGTTCTGTTATACGAGCAGATGCATTATAATTAAGAGTAAATTTACCGTCGTGCGCTTTAATCTCCGCATTTTATCACTCTACGCTCCGTGCATATCAAATTTTAAAAAAGCACTATGTATAACTCGAATCATTTAAGTAAGATATTATCGCGAGAATCATTGATTTTCGTGTTAGCATAGTTTATATTGTTGAGATGAGCATCCGAACAGTTTATGTACGTGAAACTTGTAATTTTATTATACCGCATTTCGTTCGCAATGATTATTATGTTACCTACTTCGTAGTGATCATCACCAGCTCCATGAAACTTCTTAATTTAGTATCGTCTGTTTGGATTTCTGTTGCAAACTAGTAAAAAAAAAGTGCTCAGAGAACACAGTTATTGCGCGCGGTAACGTTATATACATACTCAAGTTTCTCTTTCTCTCTCTCTCTCTCTAGGTGAGAAACTTTTGATTTACGACGCACTGCCCGACCAATACCGTGGCTACGATGCTCTGCAGCGCGGCACAGTAGAAAAGTTTCCTGGAGACCAAGAACGCTCTATTAGTACCATTCGTTATTTTGTTTCCTCTCCCGTTCGTGCGCGAGCGGCCGTATAAGAAAAGCTTGCGAGAGGGAAGCTTCGCAGTCCCTGCGCCAGAGGAAGGAGGAGAATCCCTGGAAGGATATCCGCCGGCGGTTCCAAGAGACTCGGATAGTTTTTCGTCCCGGAAAACTGGTTATTGATACTGCAGCGCGAACTTCCCCGGAACTTTCCTGCCCGCCGCGCCGGAGTACTACTCGCCCCGTGCTCGAGAAGCAACGGCGATAAAAACATATTTGCTCGTGCTCGATGTTAACAACCTCCGCCGCGCCCGTTCCCGTTAACGTTAACGTTTTGTCATTACGCTTACGTTACACATCGCGTCCGAAAACTTGCCCCCGTCTCGATGTGCCCGTGTAAACGATCGCGATTTATCAAGCATTCTCTTAATTGCCCGTACGCGCGCAGTACTTTTACCGAGAATCTTGGACAGTCGCCAACTATCGATTCGCCTCCTCTCTTCGAGGCGGACGTCGGTATATATTTATAATCCAGTTAATCGTGCTGCTCTGTATTTTAAGACGCGTCTGTCGCGACCGAGCTCTGCCCTCGCCTCTCCTGTAGCTTCCAGTCTTCGTGAGTTGCGGCAGCTCTTTCTTTCGCGAAAAGCATTGAAATTTGTAGAAGCGAGATCCCATTATATATTATTATAAAAGTGATATAATTACTTAATTGGATTAATTAATTAGAATATCCTGCATTATATATATTATATGTCATATGTAATTATATACGTTAACCTATATTATTCGTCCTACATGCGTTAATAATTTATGTTGCAGTATCTAAGTGCTAACAGAATGGATACGTCAAGAAATCGAATTAGAAGAATGGTCGGCTTGCTCTGGTTCTGCTTCTTCTTCGCGGGAGTCCTGGCTGAGGGTACTTTGGAGAAACTACATGAAGGTGAGTAATCGCTTAATATGCCTTAGTTGAATTCTTAAATAAACATTTTATTTACCTCGATTTTATTTCGTGTTAAGAGAAAAATAAAGTGGGATTTAAAGAATCCCGATCACTTCAACATCGCAAAGACTACTGCCTCTTCAATTGGGTATCGCGAGTATAATGAATAACGTCGTTATATCGTCACGATCGTTTAATGCAACGATACTGACAGCACGGCGGTGGCTGATGATAAATTTCAATTTAATGTATTGGATATTCCACCTTTGAGGGCTCGTTAGCGTAATAACCGGTTGAAAGGGCGTGACCGGTTTTTCGCAATTATATATTTTCCGACAGAGCGTACCGAGCTGCCTGATAAATGATTGGTATTTATCAACGTTCGGTATGGCTTATAAGAGAGATGAGAAAAATATAAATTAATTATAATAGGGAATTAAGCGAAATGATATTCGGTATTACGCGGTATTACAATTGAAACAAAGATTCTGGAGGTTTGCTAATGAATATTTATAATTTCAACAGTACAATCTATTGATTAGGCACTTGTGTAAAACCGTAAAATTAAAAATCTGCGGTATATACGGACGTATAATATCGCGATTGGTTGGGAAAACATCGGAAAATACGTAACGCAACGCGTGAGAAACGGGCGATCGTCTCGCTGCAACATTACAGTCAGCGGCAAGAATGCAAGAGAAATGAGCGCTCGTCTGTGAGTGATTTTGATGCGGTATCCTATCGATCGCCTGAATTTCCCCCCTGCCTCGCAACACGAGGCGAGCGAGCAGTTTGTAGAAACGAGAGATAAACGTCTATCTCACTACTGGGTCCGAGAATGGGCAGACGTGCCGGCGAGCCGGATAGAGGAGACGATGAAGGCGGCACAGGGGCGAAAACGGCGGAGAGACGGACGTATCGTAGAGTACCGGTGGGAGAGATAGGCGACAGAGAGGACAGACGGAAAAGGCGACGAGAGAGAAAAACAATGAGACAAAGTGGAAGAGAAACGGCGGAGAAACGGGAAGAGCGAGCCGGTTGCACAGAGCGTCCGTTAGAAAGCTACTTTAAGGCATGTTCATAATGCAGCCACCTCTCTGTGCGTCGCTCTCTTTCTCCCTCGCGCGTTTCGCATTCAGCCTCGTTAGCCCGATTTCGCACCACCGCCGCGAGCGAAATGCGAGGAGAGGTAACGTTGACGACCGCGAGGGCACCATATGATTTAGCCATAAATTCGATCTGCATAACAAGGCGTGGGTCCCTCATGAATAAAGTCATTCGTATTTCGGTATATTAATCACGCGCTCTCTCGCAACACCGCCCGGGTGGTGCAAGCGCGAACAGCGAAGACGGGGCGCGCGTTTCGCTCTCGTTTCACGTCTCTCGGAACGCACCGCCGGCGTTTTAACGAGCTATCGGAAATTCCGATCTTTTAGACCATTCGAGTCTAACGCGGCGCTTGGACGTTTAATTACATCTACCGTACTCGCGCGCGGATGTTCGCGCGATATAATAATAATTACTCACTCACGTTTGCCGCATTCGGTATACAACAGCGTGTTCTCGCCTTTCTATTCCTGCATTTCGTTTGTCTTTTTTTCATCCCCCTTAATTTGCGTCAGGATTATGTGAATGTTGAAGGAAAAGTTCTTTCGGATATATTATTTCGCATATCTATATCAAATATAGGTATCAGTTTCTACAATTTTTTTGAAGGACAACGCGAAATAAATAATCTCTAATTTATATACATATATATATAGGAGTACGCGGTGTCTATCTGTCGTAGCGATCGTGATTAGGAGCTTTCGATATAGCCAAACGGAAGGATAGAATCGCGTTATAAGCGACCAATGTGCAAACTAAAGTGGTTTTACTAAGTTTTCTAGAGAGTTATCTATCGCGGTCGCAGTAGGTAGCGTGGATAAAGTATCTACGCCTTCCGGCTGATAGATCCTCCTCCTCTTTCTCCTCTTCCAACTTCTCCTCTTGCTTACTCTTTAGTTCCCTGTTCTGAGCATAGCAGGTTATCTCTTTCCATCTCTTCGACACACACACACACACACACACACACACACACACACTCACTCACACACATACACAAATGTACATACACACACTCTCTCTATTCCTTTTTCTCTTTCTATCCTCTGTAGACCCAGTAAGCCGCGTTGCAACTTCCAACTGAATAAGCATCACTTCCGCTTCCGACGATGTAGCCTTTGATGTAATATCTACGCTATTGCTTGTTTCTTCTCTACTCTATATCTTTATCATCTTCATTTCAGTACACCTGTCGTCTTTCTGTTGACCATTCCGTGTTATATTTTTTTGTGTACATATATGTTCCTTTTTTTGTCAGTAACAATTGTACCTTCTCTTAACCAGTCGTTACTAAGATTGAATATAATAAACTCTAGATACTATAAATACAGTGTTATTTGCGTAACAGTTCTGTATAATTGTAATATAAAATTTGTTTAATAATTTAAAATTTTGACAATTTTATTTTTTAGTATAATTTGAGTTTAAAAGAAGAGAGAGAGAGGGGGGGGGTTAGATTTAATTTAAAATATTCTACAAAATTTCATGTTATTACTGACTTAAGCTCTTAGATTAGCTGGCTTTTAATAAACCCCACCTTGGTATAACCGTGTTACATTTTTTCACCTAAGTAATACCAGATTAAAGAAGATCATGTCAAATTTTATCTGTGCTTGCGCAGGAACATAAGCCTGAAACCAGGAAAAAATGAATATTTAATTTGGAGAATTGGTTTTTTTTTTTAAGGATAAATTCATATATATAATACCAAATTAGATACATTGAGCATGTCGCGGCCATAAAATAATCGATCGTTATCAGTTTAAAAATTACGGCACAATCGAACCATTCAGTACGTTTTATCGTACGGGGTAAATATGTAACGACATAGCACAGATATTACTCCATGTGAGGAGTGAAGAATGGCCGCAATTATACGCGACAGAGCATGGAGGGACATCGCGATTCATCAAACAGCATTAATCTCTCTCCGTCGTGAGTGAGAGATAAGACCGTGCTTTTTTACTCGCGAATACACGCGCGAGACGCGCGTCCGGTCGGAGCTTTGTTTCTCTTTCGCGCGTTACGCGGACTCGCCGATCCCGCTTCCGGTTTCCGGCAGACTTCCGCCCTCGTAGCATCCGTGAAAAATTGCATTCATCCGTCGACAGCACAACGTATCCTCCTCCTGATGACGCGAGAGACGCGACGGAATCTCTCTTTCTGCAGAGGTTCTCCGTCTTTCGCAATTTCGTGCAATCTCTGACGACACAGTGCCAATCCTTCTTCCCTGCTTTTCTTTTATTGATCTTCCGTGCGCATGTACATATTTCCTGCGACGATTCTATCTCCATCATCGTCTTTTCGTTACTCTTTATTCTCTCTCTCTCTCTCTCTTTCTCTCTTTCTCTTGTACTGCGCGTCGTTTTGCTCTTTTTGCTCACCAGGGCTGTTTTCCCCTTCGGGCTAGATCACATCCATCATCCGAGGCAACCAAATCTCGGCATTTGTTGAGGTCTTCATCCTCCGACTCCATGGCCACAGTGGCTCCTTTCAACATCGATGAAGGGATCGTTGGTGGCGGGTCCGACACGGTCGTTTCACCATGTACATTCTCACGTGTCGGGACTCAATTTCGTGTTATTTGTAATAGCCTGCGTTATATTTGCTTGCCTACAAAACGACGCATGTGTATATATATATATATATAAAGATATTAAATGAAGTGTATGAGAAAATTTACTCGCGAAATTGTGTTCATATAACAATGAAATATTGCACTGAATGTTTGAACAATACCGTGCAGCAGATACGCAGATTTATGAATAATTTTCATCATCAGATATCGTTGCATTCTTATATTTAAATCAATATATACAGACAGTTATAATTTTCTGGCTAACACAACGAGGACAAATTCATTATCGGGATTCTCATTAGAGATAGCTGGAGCATCCCGGCGATTTGGTCATGCGATTTTCTCCTTTCTGTTGTATACCAGTGATTGGAAATCGCTCTTGTCGTTAAGCCAAATCGCGTTTCTAAATTGTCTCGTTACCTCGAGCTATTCTGGACACCTCGGTCCAGAGATCTTGATAAGGTAGAATCCGGGGTCGGAGGATTGAACTAAAGCTCGTGTTGTGAAAGACTGGGGGTCCAATTATCACCCTCTGCGGGATTCAAAGCAGCTTGTTTTATTATGCTCGTCAATCGCCCACGATACGTCATTAACGGCGATCTGATTTACGTATCTATCTCGTACACACGTTTTCGACTATTGTATATTGATAATTGAATATTGTTCGATAGATGTATATACGTGTCGGAGATTAAATACGATCGACATATACTCGGAATGACGATGAGAATCTTAAAACCCCTAAATTATAAAAGAATCGTCGTCGTACTACCGTAAGTATATTGATCCTAAGAGGTCAATAAACGAGGTCACATTTAATCTTCCGCAATTACGTAAAGATAGTTCCAAAATATAATTGATTAATGAATGATAGATTTATCGATTATGTTTTATTGGGCGCATAGCCAATTCCTCGTTTACGTTAGAACGTATGTCAGTCATAATTTCTGGATTATTAATCGAAAATGGATTTAACCATTACTTAAACTTTCATTTACGTATGTGTTTATCGTACAAAAAAGAGCGAAGAAAAAATCAATACAAGTACTTAAGTGGCTACCGGCCATGCAGCGAGCAATCCTTCAACGATCGTTATGTAGAGTCAGTTATACGGGCCAACGACGTAGTCTATACGGTGTCCTGTGCCATAGTTTCTCACGTGATACGACACAACGGGTCATTGGCATAATGAAGAAACTTGGCGCGCGGGAAATGGTCTCCGGCGGAAAGGAAATGTGGAGAAAGATTTCGGGCGAACTTCACCGCACGCTCGCGCGTCCCAGCGTGACGACGGGGACCCGTGCGCAATGCAGGCTAGTGAGACCAAGAAGAATAACGGATGGCGGGCGAGGGTGAGACGAGCGAAAAGTTCGAAAATGCGTTGAAGCGACGCCAGGATTGGCGCGGAACAAAGAGGACACGGAATGGCGGAGCGTGGCACGTTTATCTTGCACTTCTTGCGGTCCTCCGCTACTCCGCACACCCTTACCCCGTGTCCCTCTGCGACCTAACCCTCCCCCTCCCCCTCCCGCAGCCGCCGTTTGTTCTTTTGATTCTTTCCAGTCACTTCACCGCCATTGCCATTGCCCTGCCCGGCGTTGGTTTCCAAAGTAACCCTCGGGATCCTTGTGGAAAAGTTTGGTTATTTAATTTCCTACCGCGCGGTCCGTCAGCTCTCGCCTTTCTTCTCTCTCTTTTTATATCTTTCAGAGCTTCTCGCTCACGCTATTCTCTCCACATCCCTCTCGCTTTGTCGTCACTCACGCCACGAGGCCGTCCACTTCTCCTCCGCGAGGAACGATCGTTCTTTTCGAGCTTTATATATTGTTCGGGATAACTTTACTTGGCGAGAAAAAAATTTGTCACGTGTGATCTCTTCGCGAGGAACACATACAATTAACGCTGTTATACACGCTATATATGCGTCTGATTTGCGAAAATATCTTTCGCATCTGTAATTCTTCCCTTATCTCAATATCCCGATTTTCTCGCCAACCTTTCAACGATTGCACGGGAGATTACTTCTTTCACGGAACGATGGAAGTAAGAAATCCATTTAAGAAATTTTCCATGCAGATTGGAGAACGTTAATATTCACTCATTTCCAAATCTTTTCAACCAACTGCCACCACCTTCCCCCCCTTCCCCCATCATCGATCCGACGACTGTTTTTATTCAACTCCACGACTGTTTCGACCTCTCTCGAAACCTGTGCCACCGAATCGTCGCGTTAATCCAAACGAATCTCTTCGAGTAAGGGTTCGCCGGATGGCGAGCATTCCCCGGATATTCGTCCAGCATATGACTCTTGTGTACGACTGCAGCGGCGCTGAATCGCGCGCACGCGTGCGTATATGTGTATAACAACACTCTCTACAGTTCGTTCGCGACAGCAACTGCGATCTGGATACCTGTCATGTAGGTATATATGTGCACGCGTGACGCACGCGTGTGGATATAGAAGCGCCGGCGTATAATTCAGTTTTACTCTGAAACGACTCATTTATATGCGTTCGTTTGATTGAATCTCTCCCGCACGGCCCTCTCGTTTCTCCCGCTCTTTCTCTCCTTCCCTCCTGTTCTCTCACCCTCACCCGAACCGAATCTCCCCCGATAGTCGCCTCTTTTCGCTATGCGCGCGCCCAGCCTCTTCTCTCCCTTCACCCTCGTCAACGCCAACGCGGTTAGCTGTTTCAATTTCCCCTCGCCGCACAAAACTGAAAGGCGTATACCTGTCGTCCGTTCCGTTCCCTCGCGCGATTCCTCTCGTTTCGTCCGCGCCTCTCGTTTTCTTCCTCCTGTTATACAGATTGGTTATCCTTATCGCCGACACGCTCGTGCCGTTCCGTACGAACGCATCCTCCACATATGACGTGTATCATTATTATGGATATTTGTGGCATTGTTGTCAACCATAATCATTGCGAATTGCAATCGAGCTCGTGGTTGAGTAATCATATATGCATTTGCGAACGATCGACCGTGTACGGAAGGAGGAAATAGTGAAATTAAATGGTAATTGAAATACGAAATGGAATAATGTATATTTATAGAGCACGGATTCGATAGTCGAAAGTATCGGAAATAACAGAGGGAGTATCTTGCAAAAGAGCCAACTGAAGTTTTCGGATTCGCGGCAGATTTTTGCATTGACGTTTTTCGGTTAACGCTTCTGTCCGATTCGAGGTGGAAACGCGTGAAACACGGGCGATTATACGGGAGAAAACTCGATGGGAGCTCCGCGCCGCGATGGAGGGACACGGAATGGATCTCCCCGTAGTCGTATTTTAGGGTGTGCGCGTAATGCAATTATACCTTCACCCTCCGGCTTCGGATTCATGAATATCAACGCTCGTTTGATTTGTATAATGTCGAGTTATTGTTCCGGAATCGAAACATCGGAAAGGGACCGCATTATTCCAGCTCGAGTACCAGCGAGATTCGGGTAAGTGAAGGTATTCGGAGCGAAATTATCTTCCGGTCATCGATTACAATCCGAGATGCGCGCTCCCATCTATATAATGAGGAGAGTGTACGCTTCATATAAGACAACGTTAATTTAATAACTCGCTGGAACGAGTCTTTCCAAGAATAATCGAACGCTCGATAATTATCACCCGCCTATATTCGCTCCACTTTAATCAAGCATCTCGACCTGAACGATTAACCGGCCCGCAGACACGATTAACAGCAATCGTCCCGAGCGTGTATACGATGGAACCACTGGGAATTAATAACGCCACTAGTATGATATCGAATGCGCCTGCTGGTCCGCGGCTTTTGGTAACCGTTCGCAACGCCGCGGTCTAAATGCCAATAGGGGCGATATTACTGCGCACAGTGTGCGGTTGAACGCGCGTCCAGCCGCAACCATTTTATTTTATTTCCGCCCTCCTACATCGTTAAAAATTCGACGTATTGAAAAATAAACTAGGTGGTAAGCTCTAAACCACTCTATACACACGAGAAATTCGGCGATGCATATTGATGGAAACATTAGAAAATGCAAAAGTATATGCGATATTATCGCTAATAAAAATGTGTTTTGCGTATCGCGGTTTTATCATGAAGTGTCTCCCGATGGATTTTCTGATAAGAGAAAGAAATAATTATTTTAATTAATATACTTTAAGCTCCCTAGAAACGCATTTATACGCATCGATCTTTCTTGTCGGCTTTACTCGACACTCGTTTCGTCTGTACTCGGTATTCAATTGACAGTTCTAAAGCCCCAAAGTTCCGCACCGGCGGGACGTATCGATCGTGTCCGCACGCCGCAAAACGCTCTCCAGGATGGACCGTTTATTCCGGCTGCTTGCTGTCCAATGACTAATTACTTCAGTTAACTGCTCGTGAAAAATGCACTACTGCCCGAATACCCCAAAACGGAATGTATAATCAGGCCGAATTGGTCGGTCGGGAGATCGGGGGCAGGAGAGTGCCGAGCGAACGGCGGACGGTGGAGAACGTACGATCGTTTCGAGGGAACGTCACACTGTAATCACTGGTAATGCAGATGGCAGCTATACGCCGATGGACGGCATCGACAATCAGCTATATAATTAGAGGCCTCGCCCACCAATTAAGCCGCATTCATCGAACGCGACCGACCACCACGGGTTATTGCGCGCGAGCGTCTGCTCTCGCGAAAAGCGTGTGGTTGGTATCTATGCGCGTGTTAATGCGCGGCGCAAGCAATGCTCGTTAACGTAATTACGCGTGGACTGTTTCCCATCGCGGATGACCGGCAATCGTCTTCAGCCGGTTTTTCCTCTCCGTGAAATATCATTTAACGTATCGTGCATATATATGCATGCGCCACCAATCGTACATGATAAATCGTTCCCGCCGTGATCATTACTAATACCTAAAATGCGAGCGATTCGGGATATAACGCAATCTAATACCGATCCGTGGCCGTTTCGGTTAATTCGAAACCTCACGGCCTCATACATTATTCTCACCTGACGGAAGATAAACGTCGATATGAGGATTTTGCATTGCCGCGACGTATTGTCGTGACAGGCGCTTCCTGGACGAAATCCATTTGTAGAACTAACGCGGCTAATATTTCAATGTCGATCGAAGTTACTATCACACGTGGACCGCGTAACGACTCGCTCGAAATGCGTAGCGCTCTCGTTTTTTTTTTCGGCTGGGCTAGATACACACACATATACACGATGAATCGTTTAACTGTCGCAATCTCGTTGTCCAATCTCGCGTATCTGCCGACGACCTGGGATCTGTTACGGCTGGTCGCGATTAAGCGATTTCTGCAAATTAGAATCGGCACGCGACAATTGTCGTGGTACAGTTGTGTCTTCTTTTACATAAACTCTTGTATCTTCTTATTCTATATAAACTTTTTATGTAGAGGAAAGAGAGAGAGAGAGAGAGAGAGAGAGAGAGAGAAGATCCTAAACAAATACGAGAGGTACGATGATACAGGTATAAATTGTGTTCGATACGGATACAGTAATCTACTTAATTCTATTAATCTCCGTAAAAGTGCCGTTGTGCATGTGGTCTTGTCGTTAAACTTAAAATAATGCCAGTGCTACTTTGGAGCTGAAACCATTTTGCGTTGTATAATCTTATACAGCGCGGCCAGTAAGCTCGGCTCTACCAACTGCATTACGATCTTGTTCTTCCTGCATCGCTTTCCGCACTCATATAATCTTATATACTATATAGTAACGCTTACGATGTTCAACCTTTTATAAGCGCGCATTGAGACAGAAGACTCTTATCGATTAAAATTTCAAAATATTAGTTTATTAATAATTAATAGAATAATAGGTGATAATTAATGGAATTAATAGAATTAATAATTAATGGAATAATTGATAATACTAATATCGTGTTGTATCAATACAATAATTAATTTTTAATCATTAAATATATATAATTATAAACAATTATAGTGTATTATTAACCACACATACAATATATATATATATATATATATATATATTGTATAATATATCGAAAATTTCTGATTAAGACTCTATTACAAACAATGAAACTAAAGGGACGAGCGTTTTCCATTACACGCGGGGGGGGGGGGCGGTTTATTAATGTTACTGCATACGTGTCATGTACTTTCTCAATATTATTTCTCGTATTAGAGTAACAGCAGAGCGGGTTTGCCTTAGGCGCCGAAGCTGTGTTCGTTCAGCGGTGTTTGAGCACTCGCTTAACACTGAAACTACCACCTGAAATCGCGACGATTCCCCATGATTGTGGAAGCGCGATTCGGAGGAGAAGATTCTCTCGTGTTCGCCTTATCGAAAACTATTTTAGTCGACGAACGGGTACTATGCTCGCCTCTATTACACGCTTTCGTTTTCCCCCTTCCGATTCTCACAGAAGGGAACGAACAGTATGTTGTAGAATCTGATCCGGCATACGTTTCAATCCCGGTTCGATCGTTCTTCGCTACATGTACGTTTCTTTGATGATATCGTTGCGAAACGTCGTTGATCAGTGCGGCTATAGCCGTTACGTTTGAACATATTACGAAAGTGAAAGCGAGTATCGTATAAGCTTAGAAACGTTTGTAATTTATTCGAGGGGGGGGGGATCAACATTACATTTAAAATAGTTCGAAGTGTTTTGCTCGCGAGATTATTATCTCGCAAAGGACAGTATTTATAAATTAAGCGTGATGAAAATTTAGTGTTAATATGATCGCGCTCTCGTTACAATCCTATTCTTCTTGTGAACATCAAGCAAATCTGTTCGGGGCCGTACGGCGGGGGGAGGGGGGATAGACACAAGAGCAGCTATAAAACGAACGGCTTTGTGCCGTCGACGCGTGATACATCTCACTTAAATGCGGCCCACGATGTCGCTCGGATATAGCGGGACACGACAGGCGCCTGTTTGCAGCGGTTGCTAACAAGACGGCAGAGTGGACTACACGAAAACAGGCGAGGGACAACGCCTTTGTGCGCGTTTCGTTTTTTTTCTCTTGCACTATTATTACCCACCGCGCCGATGTCTATTGCCCCGATACGAGAGTGACGTATAGGTATAGCAGCTGGCTCGCACACAAACACGCATAACCGCACGCTGATGAACGTACATGGGCGCCGAGCTTAACGCGCTGCTTGTACGGCGTAGTTTAATACGGCTGGGTGATCGTAAAGCCCCGGTTCCACGATGCGAGACGGAGGCCGAGGCAGGAAGAAGGGCTGCGCCAAGGGGGAGGGGCGGTCCAGGTATCGATATAATCGAGAGAGGCTTGCTTGTCTCATCAAAGTGCCACGTAGACCTGCTATATAGTATCGGCAGTGGCAGCGACGGCGGCGACGGTAGCAATAGCAACAGCAACAGCAGCAACGGTGCTGCCGATGGTAGCATCCCTCGTTAAGGCAAAAACGCGAGAGATGATGGATGGATGCTAAATTGCATTAATTAAATCCACCGTGACACCCTCGGCCGGCGCAGCCCTTGGTATCACTCGGCGGCATTGCTCCGGCTTGTCTGTGATCGAGACGTGAGCCGTTTAACAGGGTATGGGTCACTTTGATGATCACACCCCGTGCAGACCTCTCCTCCCCTCCCCCCCTGCCATCCCTTCCCGTACCTTCTCTTTCTCATGCACCTTCTCGTGGTCTCCTTCCCATCCCCCTTCCCGTACTTCACCTTCCGCACAACGCCCGTTGTCACCCGTACCAAAGAGGTGTTCTATCAAAGACGCTTTACCTGACTGAATATTCTGTGGATCAGAACGGAATGCGGACTGCGAGACGCGTTTTACACAGGCTTTGCTGGCCAGTGCAACAGCGCGTCCTAATCGACCGCAGACGCATATTACGGTCCCGTACTAAAATTAGCGGACGTGAACGCGACGCTTTGTTTTCCACTACTCTAATTGCGTACGATTTCTTGGAGAAATATGGATTTACTATCACGAATAATGAATATATAATAATAATATTAACGAGTTAATTGATGCGTCTGTTAACTAATTAAAGAATATTATGCATATTAAAAATATTATATTAAAAGATAAAAATATTAAAAGAATATTACGTATATTAAAAAAAATGAACGACGCAATTCTTATTATATATATCGTTTTATTAACTTCAACATGGAAGTGTTTCCGAAATTGTGTTTTAAAATGCAATTTGAAAGGAAAAAGTAAGAGTAAATAACGATGCATCATGCCATTTCGATTTCTCTAAGTTTCATTTGTCGAACAGTACAGATGCTCTTGCACCGCAATCGTTTATCAAAGACGCTCTAGACCGAGCAAGTATTTCATGGATTAGAACGGAATGCGATCTAAGCTGCGAGAGTAATTGGGCGAGAATGCGAGAATTGCGCCGGGTTCATAATCGACCAAGGAATCAGCTAAAGTTGTACGCACACAAGATGCCTACGAACTCCAATTCATTAATCATGGATGAGAAATCAGAAGAACATCATTAAGCGTAGTGCCATTTTACAATATCGTTTAATCCTCCAGTTAATAAAAAAATTATTGTCAGATCTGTTCTACAATAATTCGAATTTTTTTAATAATTTGAATTTTTCTACTAACTGTACGAGAAATTCATTCTTTTCTTTCTTTTATACTTTCTTAAAAATCAAGATATATATATATATATATATATATATATAAAATAATAAAGATTTTATATATATATAAAATCTTTTATTCTAATATTCTTTTAAATCACATATATATAAATATATAATCATACCTTGGAAACCATTTACATTGAAATTTAATGCCTCTTTTCGAAGTGAAATCAGCAGAACCATGCGTGTAGCGTAGTCTTTGTAAATTCAACATTTTTCTTTGACGTCTCCGCTCGCTGTTTTATACGGAATAAAGCTGTAGTTAAGCCGATTTCATGGAACAAAAGAACATACGGATTTTTACGGCCAAGTGAGATGTTACTCGAATCCCATATGGAGAAGAGGTGACGGGCCGTGCGTTTCGTTCCCCTCAAACGAGATGATGAGATCTTGATGCGTACCATGTGTTTTGGATGAGGGATAAGTGAGAACCGTGCCGCATAGATATTAAGTATAATTTAACGGATCGCCCTCCTACGGACGCACCTTTCGACCGACGATAGAGGCGGAGAAGGGCATCGGAGAAGGAAGAAACGGTTATAAAGGAACGCGTCGTGGCTTATAAGATTGTATGCGAGTCTCGATTATACCTGGGATACCGCCGGCGCTGTCGTGTCTTTCGACGGAAGGAAACACTGAATAATAAGAATGAGACAGCTAGGTAATTACGGCGCTATTTGGGGCTTTGCGTGCAATATGGTCGAACGATGCCTCTCAGCCGCCGACACGTATTTAAACGATAATTGTGGCGATTATTCCGTAAGCGTGAAAGTTTATAATATATCGTTATCTGTCACGAGTATTCTCGCCGTGAAATTTATGTAAAATTGGATCCTTCGCATGCAACGTAACTTATCGATTTTTGATATATTTTTTTTTGTTTATCTTATATATCGAAAGTAATTTGAGTTTGTGTACTTGTGCCGTGTTTTCACACGAGAGTGAGGATGAAAGAATGACTATGAAAATGAAAAGGGAAGAAGTTCGCGCGGAATCGCGGAAGACATGTGGAGCAACGCCCGACTAAGGACACGGATTTTGTTGATCCTCGTGGCGACAAATATTTTCGATTCGTTCGTACGAAAAAGGGATCCGTCGATTCGCGACTCGGGGAGGTGCAACGAGGCGTGGGAGCTTCAAAGGAGGCGCGAAGCGCCCCTGTGGAATAAAAGGATAATGTGGACTCGATTTGACGTCTTTGAATATTTAATATCGCCCGTCGCTGAAGCCGCCTCATCACTCGCGTCTTACGACGATTCCAGACGCTTGCCACACTATTGAAGTAGAACTAACGAAGGATCGCGTGCCGCGTCTGCCCCCCGAAGTAACAGTCGAGTTGCATGACTGATCGTTTTCTAATGTAAAGACATCATTTTCTCCTGGTATAAAATAGAATGTCTCCTCGATTCCGTCCTAAGATATCTTCTCTCTCCTTGCATATTGATATTTCTCTTCGTACTATATTGGACACACGACAGCCCTTTATCGAATTGTTACTTTGAGACGTGCGGAATGTGCAATTCCGATGTCGCGAGCGAACAGACATTTGTCATAGAATTCACGCGACCTTATAGAATTTTCCATAAAACGCATCAGACGTCTCGCAGTTTCTTTAGCGCATCCACCGCGGAACCAGTTCTTACTCCTCCGAGTGTTCCGCGACAGAGACGCGATTTTCGTAGACACATGCGCGCCTGCTCGTGTCGTCTGCACCGACGCTCTATATATCTCAAACGTTGAACGCCGCGGACGGTATACCGGCGGGATGCAGTTTACGGTTTTTCCGGCGATTTGCCCGCTCTCACCGCTCTTTTACGCATTCTCGCCGAAAAGGCGGCGAAGTGTAAGGGCAGCCGTAAGAAGCGGCGCAAACGACGGCCAAGAGAGGACGACCGAGTAGCCTCATGCAATTCTAAACTATTTCAATGAAATGGAATAGAACGGCCGGTGGATTTGTTGGTCGGCACCCGACCGACCGACCCTCTCGTATCACGAGAGAGAGAGAGAGAGAGAGAGAGAGAGAGAGAGAATGTTAAGAAAAGCCACGGCTTCTACTACGGCTCCCCCCCCCCCTCCCTCGACTGGTTTTCCCTTTGTTCTAAAATTCTTACGACTTCCCTTACCTCCGTGGACTGCACCGCCGCTAGTCTCATCCTGTAGGCAACAAAGGAAAGTGGCCTGTACCCACTAAGGCCGTAATACCGTGGTACCGCTGTGTTCTACGGGGGGGGTTCTACAAAATTGTCTCCCCTACCGCGTTACCGTGAGACACTTTGTACCGTGGCCTGGATGCCGAGCAACTTTCTTTGCAGCTCAGCCTGGGCTCAGCTAACTTCGCAGGATTTTCGCATTAGCATATCGACTTATTCATACACCCCGCTTGACTTCGTTCTCGCGGCGGCATCCTTCGGAGCTGCAATGCATCGGTGCGCATGATGTAGCGAACGTCGGTGGCGTCGAACGTCTATCTCGACCTCTCAGAAATTCTCTACGGCACGTCTATGCGAATTGATTTTGTAACGCGGATGGTGGAGCGATACAATGCAGCTGCAAAGTGAATTTTGATAACCCGGCGTGATTATTATTTTTTTTTTTCTAGTTTCGCGTCCGAGACAGGAAACGACATTTAGCGCTTGTTCGCCGATCGTACATATTTTTCGCAATAAAAGATCTGACATTGAAAGTATATAGACGATATGCGGCAGTAAAAATGATAATTTGACAATCACATCTGGCGTTTTTCATCTCGCTCAGTTCGTACAAATAATATGAATAGTCACCTAGAATAACAAGATTTCGCTTTCGCATCGTAATTACATTTGCATGCACTCAGTAGACCGCTAACTGAATTTTCGCTAACCAAATGATTTAGTCGGCATAATCATGTTAACCATTTTACTTCAATTAGCGTTCGTTTACGTCAACTATCAAACCGAAATGTGTTTCGATTATATTATGGATATCGAGGCTTAATTATTAATCTTTCTTTTATTTTTGAAGTATCATTGAGTTTCACACATATCTCTATTCATGTTATTGACTTTCTTCTATCATATAATAAAATTTCTTGATTTCTTTATAAAATTAGTTATATTTATTATGTTATTTATTACGTTATAGTTTTGCAAAAGCAAACTTGACTGTGACATTCGTAAAATCTAAGATTAATAAATGAACAGACATTAGAATATACATTCAAACAGACATTAGAAATTTATATATATTCAAATATTTAAATAAGCGGAAATTTAATTTAATTTGCTAAAGCCAAGGTTTTTTATTCTCCTTAAATATTTTATAACATTTATAAATTATCTTGTATAGATACAGTATAAATTAATAACTACTTTCATAAATTTCATGTATAACGACAATTTTAGTACCGCGTTTTTTTTTATACGAATCTGACATATTTTTTATTAATATCGTGCGCTCATTGATAAGCGGAGCAAGGAGCTCGATAATCGCGTGAGAAATCCGCCAGAAGATTTGCCGCGAATCGAAGAAGCTTATCGGCTTTGTTGAAAGGTACGGCAAGTAAGACGGTGCGTTTCGTTTGAACGTCCCCGAAAAAAAAAGGGAAAAAGGGCGGAGCTTCTTCATAATTCAAACGGTGCCGCTGCGAAAGTGCCGTAAAGTCCGACTTGGAACATCTTTCTCCCTCCGGCCGTGCTCTGTCGCGCGGCCTAAAAATTTTTCATAGCCGCCATAAAGGAGCGGGTGGCGCGCCACAGGGTTACGAGAAATATCGAGGGCTGATGCTTCCTCGCCTCTTCGTGGCGAGCGAGTACGTAACGCGGATTGCGAAGAGAGAGAGCGGCCGGTGCGGCGCGGCGTGGATGGATCATAGGAGTCGTGCGGCACGACTTTGGAGCAGCTCCGACCGAGTGGAGCCGACGTTGGCCGAGCGGCGCCGAGCACGACGTGAACGCGGCAACGCGCGTCAGAGGGTAACAGTCGTGCCGCGGCCTCCAACGAGGGAGGTCTACGCAATCGTCGTTCGCAATCACCGCTCAAGTAAACTCAGTTCGGTCTTCGCGACGCGCGTCCTTTTTGTCTTTGGCGTTTAACCAACGGCTCGATCATGTTGTGACGGATGCACAAACGTGTGTCGCCAACGCATCGCGTCTGCTCTCCGAACACCGCGAGGATGTACGCGCGATAGGGAACGTGCATCTCTGTGGAATCCGAGATCGCAGCTCCGTCGACTCCGAGCAACAGATGTGACCATCGTACGCGTCTCGTTCTTTATATTTAGTTAACCAAGATTTTCTCAGTTGGTAACTCTCGCACACGACGCCTCCGATTTGGATATCCGCAGTGTTTGTATTCCTTGCCAAGAAGCGTCGTAACAATAACAACGTGGAACGAGTGCGCCTTGAATGTCATTGATGGGAGATAAGAAATGGTTAAATGGCTAATTCGCAGATAATATTGATCCAGATATTCAGGGAAATAAGAGGAAATCTTGTAGAGTCTGCGATTGCGTAAATGAGAGAATCTTTCATCGTTCTCTAAGGACTTACCTGCGACTTAAGGGCACCGAATTGTATGCAGAGGGTAAAAGGCGAAGGAAAGAGAATTCCTTTGTCCTCTGAAGCAGTGCGGAAGAAGAAGAAGAAGCGAGGAGAGAAGCTGTGAGGAGGGGAGAGAGAGAGAGAGCTGAACGGAGCAACACGCGGTCGAGTTTCTATCTTGGAGGTACCTGAGAGGACGACGAGTGAATCGACGAGGGAGAGAGAAAGAGAGGAAGAGAGACGCTTTACACACCGGTGAACGGCCGTCGTTGTCGTTGCCAGCGGCAAAGGGCAACAACCACGCTGCGGCCGGAGACTCTACCTCCTTCTACTCAAGGCCAGAGCATCGCGGCCCACGCGGTCTTTTGTAAGCTTCGTCGGGGCCCGATTTCGTACGTGTCGTAGTGACAGCTGTCGTGCGCGAAATGCTCCGAAATTGGCGGAGGTAGAACAGACCGCGGGGACTGCATCTCGACAGATCGAGGGAAAAGAGTGAAAGAAAGAAAGAGCGCGAAGGATAGTGAAAAAGTGTTTTTATTTTCCTGTGACCATGCAGAGGCAGAGGCTACTACCGGACGCCATGACAACGATGATTAGGGCAGCTGTTCTCGCAGCTGTCTTGGGACAACTACTGGGTGCCAGCGCGGCCAGCAGGCCCGCCGGTGCCCACCCCGGACACGCGTATTTCGAGCAACCGTGCTGCGGACGTTCTCATCTCAGGCACCACAAAGGTCAGATATTCTTAAATGCTCCCGTTATTCTGAATCATCATTCATCAGTGACGTGTCGTAAAAAGTGCTACGTCGGTCTCGGTCGTTTTTTTTCTCAATGATCGTAGGATCGTCGTGTGATTATTGGTAGATACCTATCGTTAACAAGCACACGAAGTAACGTTCGGCAATATTTGCGTGAACGATACTCGAGCCGAGCCTCGGCTCATTTTGTTTAGGTAGGCCAGGCTCGGGCGGAAGCGGAAACGGAAGAGCGAGGCGATAGCGGATGCCACGTGGTATCGTGATTTTTCATTTTCTCATCGACCGTCGAATGTTGACGTCCGACGATAGTAAGCGTATGTAATCCGTGCCTCGCGCCCACACGATTTGGGAGAATAATTATACATGCGGGAAATTCCGAACGACACGATAGTCGTAATCCGCGTCAGAATATATTACGCAATGTTTGTTACGGTCGCAATATTGATGTCAGCCGGAAGAGATATATACAGAGCGTAAAAGTTAGTTTTGCACCGTTATTGTGATATTTCGAAATGTAAATCAGGTAATAATTAATAGCGTAAGCATTTGTCGAGATTTTATCTGACAACAGAGTGCGTTTTTTATTTGCACTATTTGCCGCCTGTTTTTTTATTCATAACAACGATTGTAACAGCGATTTTATTCCCGACAACCGATGGACAATTGCCGTGCAACTTTTATATCAGGATATCGATCGTGATTAATTTGCAATGCTCCAAATTAAATATTGTGACTTCCGGGATCGTTTCATCGCGCCGACCAGCCATTTACAAATTGCAGTACAAATGCGAACGTGCAAACTCAATCGCTCACACCTATATACGTTTAATGAAATACAATCAGCGTATTTTTGCAGGACTTTACATGAAATTAATCACGGGGAACTCTACTCGTCTTTTTTTTTTCGAAATTACGAATTTTACTAACGGCATTAATTTCCTCAAATGATTCGCGAAGGGTGTAAATTTTAATTATTCTTCGTTACCTCGATCGATTTAAGATTGTGACCGCCGTCGGGCCGAGAATTGACAAAACCGCCGATGGTTTACGGCTCGTTTGTGATATGTGCGAAAAACACTTTCCTCCGATATACACGAGGGATTAAATTCCCCGGCGTTTTTCTTGGGGGATGCTGACCCCTCTCTTTATCTCGTCTCTTTTCTCGCTTCGCGCTAAATCGTTTAAGAGAACGGACGGTACGAGTGGAACGTAAAAACGTACGTACCCGGGGCAACGAAATGCCCGTTAGCATACATCACCAATATTATCTCGGGGAGTGCCCTGCCACGCGATATTACCGGGGCTTAGAACGCCGGGCTGACTTCATTATGGTGCCGGGGGAGAGAGAACCGTCGAATGGAATGTGGAATGGTCGGTTGGTTGGTCGGACGGTTGCCTGCTTGGTTGGCTCGGCTGGTTTGGTTCGCTGGCTGGCTGGCTTGCTGGCTGACTTGGGCTGGTGGAAGCCGAGTGCGGAGAGCACATCGCCGGTGCGTGCCGGCTCTCGCGTGTGTTACGTATAAGCAAGAGACCGCATGCTGGGGAGACGCGCCGCTTACGAGCGCGTCACACACACATACACATGCGCACACGGACGCACACGTGCACACACGCGAGTAACCTACGCGTTCCGGAGTGGTCTCTCTCTCTACGAACGTAGCATTTTCTGGGCAACTTTTTGGAGGATTTGCGGCCGGACTCCGCCGGTCTGTTTTCCTGTCGCGCCAATGGCGGAATTTTCATTACAATGGCGCGGTTATTGTCCCTTGTAGTGCGTCGCTCTTCCGGCGGGATGTGCGCACGTGTGTGTGTGTGTGTGTGTGTGTGTATACGCGGAATGCCGGTTTCGCGTTCGCGCGAATATTTGGCACGAAGTTTTGGGGTTTCGTGAAGCGCGGCGTACCCGCAACTGATGGTAGCGCGATTTGCGACACTCGTTTCGGGAGTTATCGTCGGCTAATTTCGTCGCCGTGCGTTCCGCGAATGCTGAAGGAAAACTGACAATTGTTGCGAGCTATTCCGTGAAACGAATGCGCCCACAATCTTACTTTGCGCGACGATGTTTGGAGTATGACGTAAATTCCGATTGCGAGATACGTGCACGCGGACGTTGTACGGGACACCGCGGACTTCCATCCTTGACGCGTAGTCGTTATTTGATCGTCTTCATACGCGATAAGATACTCGGATTTCTCAAACAGTTCTTGTCACTTGAAATATCGATGACCGTTGAGAGTTGAGGCACGCACTGAGACTCCGTTCGTAAGATTCGTCATCCGGTTATCGTGTTGATTGATAACGTTGTGAATATGCTGCACTAAGGCTCGATACATGTACAATACCCCGCGTATATACTGTGTTCAAGCACAACACATCGCATTGATCTAATCTGTACTTGCGGGCAGGCGTCTACACCACGAAGCGATCATGCATTCTAAGCCCTTCGTATCGGATCCCTGGTAACTAACGGAACGGATATTAATTTCGACGGGCTTCTCAAACCGATCTGCTGATCCAATTTGCACGCATATTTGACGTGTAACCCGTCGTACATGCGCGCACATAACGAAGTTGCACGAAACTCCGTGCGACTATGTCCCGTTGTATTAAGCTCCCGTTGTATGTCTTTCCGAAGATATCAATATAGTCTTTACTTAGAACAAACGTGTCTGTTTTTAACTTCATAAAATATCGACTGCTATTTAAATCGCCTTTTGAACTTGACGGGTTAAATGACGTATCTACATGTCTTTAACGCAACGATACTTCAATTTCTTTCCATTTTGTCTTTTTTTCTCCATTCGCAGCCGATTTTTTCGTGGCAGATTACACCATATACAGATCCCTAATTCGTCGGTAAATCCGAGAAGTTCGAGTGGCAATGCTCTCTTTGCACTACATAGAGATTTGCGAGTGATGTTTGCGGAAGTCGCTGGGCAAAGAGAAGAGGGAAAAGCGAAGGGAAGCGCGGTCGTTCGGCCGGTCGTGAGTACCGAACGGACTGCGAAAGTTTTCCTTTGGTCGCCCGAAGGTCCTAAAGATTTTCGAGATTAAAAGCTCCACGAGTCAACTGCGTTGCTACCGGTCGGTCGGTATACCGATTTTGCCTCGGTCCCCGCCTGTCTCTCCCTTTCTCGTCCGCCATCGCTTCCGTTAAAGCTGCGTAATGAGCGACCGCAGCTAAGACTCATCCGGCACGCGGTATTCGGAGCCGCGCATTCCTGCGGTCGGGGGGGGGGGGG